>NW_028227295.1:0-75000 GCF_978045245.1 Mus caroli
GAATTTTTCAGGGATTAACAGCATATTCCAGTTCCTACAGTTTGATTTTCTAATTTTTCGACTTTTTCAGGGTTTCTCACCATATCCCAAGTCCTACAGTGTGATTTTCTCATTTTAAGACTTTTTCAGGGTCTCTCACCATATTGCAAGTCCTACAAGTTTGTATTTCTTTTTTTTTTTTGACTTTTTCAGGACTTCTCACCATATTCCAGCTCCTACAGTGTCATTTTCTCATTTTTCGACATTTTCAGGGTTTCTTAACATATTCCAGGTCCTACAGTGTGATTTTCTCATTTTAAGACTTTTTCTGTGTTTCTCATCATATTCTGGGTCCTAGTGCATGATTTTCTCATTTTTCGACTTTTTCAGGGTTTCTCACCATATTCCAAGTCCTACAGTGTGATTTTCTCATTTTTCGACTTTTTCAGGGTTTCTCACCATATTGCAGGTCCTACAAGAGTGAATTTCTTATTTTTGGACTTTTTCAGAGTTTCTCACCATATTCCAGCTCCTACAGTGTGTTTTTGTCATTTTTTTTTTGTCTTTTTCAAGGTTTCTCATCTTATTCCAAGTCCTATATTTTGATTTTCTCATTTTTTGACTTTTTCAGGGTTTCTCACCATATTACAGGTACTACAAGTTTGATTTTCTTATTTCTCGATCTTTCAGGCTTTCTCACCATATTCCAGGTTCTACTGTTTGATTTTCTCATTTTTAGACTTTTTCAGGGTTTCTCACCATATTCCAGGTACTACAGTGTGATTTTCTCATTTTTTGACTTTTTCAGGGTTTCTCATCATATTCCAAGTCCTAGAGTGTGATTTTCTCTTTTTTCGACTTTTTCAGAGTTTCTCACCATATTCCAGGTCCTACAGTGTGATTTTCTCATTTTTTGACTTTTTCAGGATTGCTCACCATATTCCATCTTCTACATTGTGATTTTCTCATTTTTCAACTTTTTCAGGGTTTCTCATCTTATTCGAAGTCCTACAGTGAAATTTTCTCATTTTTTGACTTTTTCAGGGTGTCTCATCTTATTCCAAGTCCTACAGTGTGATTTTCTCCTTTTTCGACTTTTTCAGGGTTTCTCACCATATTGCAGGTCCTACAAGTGTGAATTTCTTATTTTTGGACTTTTTCAGGTTTTCTCACCATATTCCAGGTACTACAGTGTGTTTTTCTCATTTTAAGACTTTTTCAGGGTCTCTCACCATATTGCATGTCCTACAAGTGTGTATATCTTATTTTTCTACTTTTTAACGGTTTCTCTACATATTCCATCTCCTACCGTGTACTTTTGTCATTTTTTGTCTTTTTCATGGTTTCTCATTTTATTCCAAGTCCTACAGTGTGATTTTCTCATTTTTTTGACTTTTTCAGGGTTTCTCACCATATTGCAGGTCCTACAAGTGTGAATTTCTTACTTTTCGACATTTTCAGATTTTCTCACCATATTCCAGGTCCTACAGTGTGATTTTCTCATTTTAAGACTTTTACAGTGTTTCTCACCATATTCCAGGTACTACTGCGTGATTTTCTCATTTTCGACTTTTTCGGGGTTTCTCACCATATTCCAGGTACTACTGCGTGATTTTCTCATGTTTTCGACTTTTTCAGAGTTTCTCACCATATTCCAGGTCCTACTGTGCGATTTTCTCATTTTAATACTTTTTTAGTGTTTCTCACCATATTCCAGGTACTACAGTGTGATTTTCTCATTTTTTTACTTTTTCAGGGTTTCTCATCACATTCCAAGTCCTAGAGTGTGATTTTTGCTTTTTTCGATTTTTCAGGGTTTCTCAACTTATTCCAGGTCCTACAGTTTGTTATTCTCATTTTTCGTCTTTTTCAGGGTTTCTCACTAGCTTCCAGGTCCTACTGCGTGATTTTCTCATTTTCCGACTTCTTTCAGGGTTTCTCACCATATTCTGGGTCCTACTGCATGAATTTCTCATGTTTTGACTTTTTCAGGGTTTCTCACCATATTCTAAGTCCTAGAGTGTGATATTCTCATTTTTTGACTTTTTCAGTGTTTCTCACCATATTCCAGGTCCTACAGTGTGATTTTCTCTTTTTTTAAATTTTTCGGGGTTTCTTACCTTATTCCAGGTTCTACATTGTCATTTTCTCATTTTTTGAATATTTCAGGTTTTCTCAACATATTCCAGGTCCTAAACTGTCATTTTCTAATTTGTGACTTTTTCAGGGTTTCTCACCATATTCCAAGTCCTACAGGGTGATTTTCTCATTTTTTGACTTTTTCAGGGTTTCTCACTATATTCCAAGTCCTACAGGGTGATTTTCTCATTTTTTGACTTTTTCAGAGTTTCTCACCATATTCCAAGTCCTACAGTGTGATTTTCTCATTTTTGGACTTTTTCAGGTTTTCTCATCATATTCCAAGTCCTAGAGTGTGATTTTCTCCTTTTTTGACTTTTTCATGTTTTCTCACCATATTCCAGGTCCTACAGTGTGATTTTTCTCTTTTTTTGACTTTTCAGGGTTTCTCACCATGTTCCAGCTCCTACAGTGTGATTTTCTCATTTTTAGATTTTTTCAGGTTTTCTCATCAAATTCCAAGTCCTACAGTGTGAATTTCTCATTTTTTGACTTTTTCAGAATTTCTCACCCTATTGCAGGTCCTACAGTATGATTTTCTCATTTTTCGACTTTTTCAGGGTTTCTCACCATATTGGAGTTCCTACTTGTGTGGTTTTCTTATTCTTCGACTTTTTCAGGTTTTCTCACCACATTCCAACTCCTACAGTATATTTTTCTCATTTTTGACTTTTTCATGGTTTCTCATCATATTCCAAATCCTACAGTGTGATTTTTTCATTTTTCGACTTTTTCAGGGTTTCTCACCATATTGCAGGTACTTCAAGTTTGATTTTCTTATTTTTTGATCTTTCAGGGTTTCTCACCATATTTCAGGTCCTACTGTTTGATTTTTCTCATTTTTAGACTTTTTCAGGGTTTCTCACCATATTCCAGGTACTACAGTGTGATTTTCTCATTTTTTGACTTTTTCAGGGTTTCTCATCATATTCCAAGTCCTAGAGTGTGATTTTCTCTTTTTTCGACTTTTTCAGAGTTTCTCACCATATTCCAGGTCCTACAGTGTGATTTTCTCATTTTTTGACTTTTTCAGGATTGCTCACCATATTCCATCTTCTACATTGTGATTTTCTCATTTTTCAACTTTTTCAGGGTTTCTCATCTTATTCCAAGTCCTACAGTGAAATTTTCTCATTTTTTGACTTTTTCAGGGTGTCTCATCTTATTCCAAGTCCTACAGTGTGATTTTCTCATTTTTTGACTTTTTCAGGGTTTCTCACCATATTGCAGGTCCTACAAGTGTGAATTTCTTATTTTTGGACTTTTTCAGGGTTTCTCACCATATTCCAGGTACTACAGTGTGATTTTCTCATTTTAAGACTTTTTCTGGGTCTCTCACCATATTGCATGTCCTACAAGTGTGTATATCTTATTTTTCTACTTTTTAACGGTTTCTCTCCATATTCTATCTCCTACCGTGTACTTTTGTCATTTTTTGTCTTTTTCACGGTTTCTCATTTTATTCCAAGTCCTACAGTGTGATTTTCTCATTTTCCGACTTCTTTCAGGGTTTCTCACCATATTCTGGGTCCTACTGCATGAATTTCTCATGTTTTGACTTTTTCAGGGTTTCTCACCATATTCCAAGTCCTAGAGTGTGATATTCTCATTTTTTGACTTTTTCAGTGTTTCCCACCATATTCCATGTCCTACAGTGTGATTTTCTCTTTTTTTAAATTTTTCGGGGTTTCTTACCTTATTCCAGGTTCTACATTGTCATTGTCTCATTTTTTGAATATTTCAGGTTTTCTCAACATTTTCCAGGTCCTACACTGTCATTTTCTAATTTGCGACTTTTTCAGAGTTTCTCACCATATTCCATGTACTACAGTGTGATTTTTCTCATTTTTTGACTTTTTCAGTGTTTCTCACCATATTACAAGTCCTACAGGGTGATTTTCTCATTTTTAGACTTTTTCAGGTTTTCTCACCATATTGCAAGTCCTACAGTGTGATTTTCTCATTGTTTGACTTTTTCAGGGTTTCTCATCATATTCCAAGTCCTAGAGTGTGAAATTCTCATTTTTCGACTTTTTCAGGGTTTGTCACCATATTGCATGTACTACAAGTTTGATTTTCTTATTTTTCTACTGTTTCAGGGTTTCTCACCACATTTCAGGTCCTATTGGTTGATTTTCTCATTTTAATACTTTTTTAATGTTTCTCACCATATTCCAGGTACTACAGTGTGATTTTTTCATTTTTTTTACTTTTTCACGGTTTCTCATCATATTCCAAGTCCTAGAGTGTGATTTTTGCCTTTTTCGTATTTTTCAGGGTTTCTCTACATATTCCAGGTCCTACAGTATGATTTTCTCATTTTTCGACTTTTTCAGGTTTTCTCACCATATTGCAGGTACTACAAGTTTGATTTTCTTATTTTTCGACTGTTTCAGGGTTTCTCACCATATTCCAAGTCCTACTGTGTGATTTTCTCATTTTTAGACTTTTTCAGGGTTTTCTCACAATATTCCAGGTACTACAGTGTGATTTTCTCATTTTTTGACTTTTTCAGGTTTTCTCATCATATTCCAAATCCTACAGTGTGATTTTCTCTTTTTCTGACTTTTAAAGGGTTTCTTACCATATTCCATGTCCAACTCTGTAATTTTCTCATTTTTCGACTTTTTCAGGTTTTCTCACCATATTGGAGGTCCTACTTGTGTGATTTTCTTATTCTTCGACTTTTTCAGGTTTTCTCACCACATTCCAACTCCTACAGTATATTTTTCTCATTTTTGACTTTTTCATGGTTTCTCATCATATTCCAAATCCTACAGTGTGATTTTTTCATTTTTCGACTTTTTCAGGGTTTCTCACCATATTGCAGGTACTTCAAGTTTGATTTTCTTATATTTCGACTGTTTCACGGTTTCTCACCATATTCCAGGTCCTACAGTGTGGTTTTCTCATTTTTCGACTTTTTCTGGGTTTCTCCCCATATTGGAGGTCCTACAATTGTGATTTTCTAATTTTTTAACCATTTCAGGGTTTCTCTCCATATTCCAGCTCCTACAGTGTATTTTTCTCATTTTTTTTACTTTTTCACGGTTTCTCATCATATTCGAAGTCCTAAAGTGTGATTTTCTCATTTTTCGACTTTTTCAGGGTTTCTCTTTCAGGTACTACAACTCTTATCTTATTTTTAGACTTTTTCAGTGTTTCTCACCATATTCCAGGTACTACAGTGTGATTTTCTCATTTTTTGACTTTTTCAGGGTTTCTCATCATATTCCAAGTCCTAGAGTGTGATTTTCGCATTTTTCGAATTTTTCAGGGATTCTCAGCATATTCCAGTTCCTACAATTTGATTTTCTTATTTTTTGACTTTTTCAGGGTTTCTCATCATATTTCAGGTACTACAAGTTTTATCTTATTTTTAGACTTTTTCAGGGTTTCTCACCATATTCCAGGTCCTTCCCTGTGATTTTCTCATTTTAAGACTTTTTCAGTATTTTTCACCATATTCCAAGTACTACAGTGTGATTTTCTATTTTAAGACTTTTTCAGTGTTTCTCACCAAACCCCAGGTCCTACTGCGTGATTTTCTCATTTTTCGACTTTTTCAGGGTTTCTCACCATATTCCAAGTCCTACAGTGTGATTTTCTCATTTTTCGACTTTTTCAGGGTTTCTCACCATATTCCAAGTCCTACAGTGTGATTTTCTCTTTTTTTGACTTTTTCAGGGTTTCTCAACATATTCCAAGTCCTAGAGTGTGATTTTTGCTTTTTTCGAATTTTTCAGGGTTTCTCAACATATTCCAGATCATACAGATTGATTTTCTCATTTTTCGACTTTTTCAGGGTTTCTCACCAGCTTCCAGGTCCTACTGCGTGATTTTCTTATTTTTTGACTTTTTTTCAGGGTTTCTCACCATATTCTGGGTCCTACTGCATGATTTTCTCATTTTTCCACTTTTTCAGTGTTTCTCACCATATTCCAAGTCCTAGAGTGTGATATTCTCATTTTAAGACTTTTTCAGTGTTTCTCACCATATTCCAGGTACTACTGCATGATTTTCTCATTTTTCGACTTTTTCAGGGTTTCTCACCATATTCCAAATCCTACAGTGTGATTTTTCATTTTTTGACTATTTCAGGGTTACTCATCTTATTCCAAGCCACACCCATCTTTAAATTTTTAGAAGAAAATGTGAGGCTGTGTTTATATACATCATATGCAGATCGTAAGAGGGATTTAGATTCTCCAGAATCTGACACCCTCTTCTGGAGTGTCTAAAGTTAGCTACAGTGTACTTATATCTAATAAATAAATAAATAAATAAATAAATAAATAAATAAATAAATATATAAATAAACATTTTTTTAAAATGATAAGAAAGAAAGAAAGACCAGGCAGGCCTGCCATCCTTATCTCTGTCTGTCTGTCTGTCTGTCTGTCTGAATCCCTGGAACTGGAGAAGGGCCACCATATAGTTGCTGGTAGTTGATCCCAGATTCTCTAGAAGAGGAGACAATGCTGTTAATTGTTGAGCCCTTTCAGAGGCCCCACACATCTTTAAATTTTTGGAAGTAAATGTGAGTCTGTGTTTATGTACATCATATGCAGACCATAACAGGGATTTAGATTCTCCAGAATCTGACACCCTCTCCTGGAGTGTCTGAAGACCGCTACAGTGTACTTATATTTAATAAATACATAAATAAATAAATAAACATTTTTAAAAAGGATGAGAAAGAAAAAAAACCAGGCAGGCCTGCCACCCTTGTCTGTCTTTCTGTCTGTCTTTCTGTCTGATCCCCTAGAACTGGAGATGAGCCACCATATAGTTGCTGGTAGTTGATCCCAGGTTCTCTGGAAGAGGAGATAATGCTGTTAATTGTTGAGCCCTTTCAGTGACCCCATCCATCTTTAAATTTTTGAAGTATATGTGAGGCTGTGTTTATGTACATCATATGCAGACCATAAGAGGGATTTAGATTCTCCAGAATCTGACACCATCTTCTGGAGTGTCTGAAGACAGACACAGTGTACTTATATCTAATAAATAAATAAATAAATAAATAAATATATAAATAAACATTTTTTAAAAAGGATAAGAAAGAAATAAAGACCAGGGAGGCCTGCCTTCCTTATCTCTGTCTCTCTGTCTGTCTGTCTGTCTATCTGTCTGATAGCCTGGAACTGGAGATGGGCCACCATATAGGTGCTCATACTTGATCCCAGGTTCTCTCGAAGAGGAGACAATGCTGTTAATTGTTGAGCCCTTACAGTGGCCCCACGCATCTTTAAATTTTTAGAAGTATATGTGAGGCTGTGTTTTTGTACATCATATGCAGACCATAAGAGGGATTTAGATTCTCGAGAATCTGACACACTCTTCTGGAGTGTCTGAAGACAGCTACAATGTACTTATATCTAATAAATACATAAATAAAGAAATAAACATGTTTTAAAAAGGATAACTAAGATAGAAAGACCAGGCAGGCCTGCCATCCTTATCTCTGTCAGTCTGTCTGTCTGTCTGATCCCCGGGAACTGGAGATGGGCCACCTTATAGTTGCTGGTAGTTGATCCCAGGTTCTCTGGAAGAGGAGACAATGCTGTTAATTGTTGAGCCTTTTCAGTGGCCCCACCCATCTTTAAATTTTTAGAAGTATATGTGAGGCTGTGTTTTTGTACATCATATGCAGACCATAAGAGGGATTTAGATTCTCCAGAATCTGACACCCTCTTCTGGAGTGTCTGAAGACAGCTACAGTGTACTTATATTTAATAAATACATACATAAATATATAAATAAATAAATAAACATTTTTTAAAAGGGATAAGAAAGAAAGAAAAACCAGGCAGGCCTTCCATCCTTGTCTGTCTTTCTCTCTGTCTGTCTGTCTTGCCTAGCCCCTTGCGTAGCCTAGCCTAGCCCCTTGCCTTGCCTAGCCCAGCCCCGTGCCTAGCCTAGCCTAGCCCAGCCCTGCCTTGCCTAGCCATGCCTATCCCTGTCTTTAACCAGGCTGGCCTCGAACTCAGAAACTGACTGCTTCTGCCTCCAGAGTGCTCTCATTAAGAGCTCGAGCCACCACTGACTGTTGGGTTTTCTAAGTCTTACATAGGTATGGTCTGTTTCTCAGCTGTGAAACCCTAATTAACACATGTAGTCTGTCCTAGGTCAGCCATAGCTACAGACTGAGGCCTTTTCTAAAATAAAACAAAAGAAAACAAAAAATAGAAATAATAAAATAAATAAATTAAGCAACCACATGATAACTTTTCTTTCTTTAAATGATACTCAGAGCTTGAAGCAGTTCACCCATGAGACCTCAGCTCCGGACATTGAGGCTGTTTCCCTAACAAGTATTATGGCTGAACCTGAGGGGTTCTACTGCTGATTTGTGTCCCCCTCTTTAAAAAAATAGTTGTTTTCAAAGGCTGCAGGTTCTTAGCCCTGTTCCTTGTTACAGTTGAGTCACAGCCCTGAAAGTTAAGTGGTAGTTAAAGGCACTGAGAAGGGTTTCCTATAGACATCAAAGACCAAGTCTTTGTTTTTAAAAAGTTAATCTGGATTGCCCCACCCCCTGGCATCCTTAGAATTCCTAGAAAGGAAGGCAGGGACCTGGGCAGAAGGGTGCAAGTCTACTGCTGTTTGTAAGTGGTAACAGAAAGCTTTCTCTTTTTGCTACCCTACCCCAAGTTACACTGTCACTTCTTTTTCCTAGTTGTTGTTTTGTCGGTTTGTATTCTCAACATAGACCCTTTTCCTTCCTAACATTGGCTGTCCTGAACCTTACTGTCCTTGAACTCAGTGATTTGCCTGTCTTGCTGGGATGAAACTGTGAGCTACCATCCAGAAGGAAGCACCCTGCTGAGGTTAGATTGGGGTCTCTTCCATTTTCCTCTATGAACATGCATATGGCAGTCCTGTTCTTTCTTTTTTACTTTTCTTTTTCTTTTTAAAGATTTATATATTTATTATATTTAAGTATGCTGTAGCTATCTTCAGACAGTCCAGAAGAGGGTGTCAGATTCTGAAGAATCTAAATCATTCTTATTGTCTGCATATGATGTATATAAACACAGCCTCACATATACTCAAAAAAAAAAAAAAAGAAAGATGTGGCTACAGAGAGGGCTCAACAATTAAGAGCATTGTCTCCTCTTCCAGAGAACCTGGGCTCAATTACCAGTATTATATATGGTGGCCCATCTCCAGTTCCAGGGGATCTAATACTCTGTTCTGGAGTCTGTGGGCACAGCATACACATGCAAAACATTCTTACACAATCATTGAGAGAGGAGAGAGAGGGGTTGAGAGAGAGGGGAGGTAATCATACCTCCTGACGAGTTTGAAGACCTGAGCTTCATCACTCACACAAATAAATAAATGCAAAATATTTTTAAAAAATAAACTCTGCCATTGACCTTTAAAAATTCCTAGAAAACAAGTTTTATAAGCAACAGTTATATTTACTATATCTAAAGGACAGTCATGAGCATATTCTCTAAATAGAAAAAGGCCTGTTAGTCTTAGACATGGAAAAGACAAACCAAGGAAGGTTTGCAATTACATAATGAGGCAGCTCAGCCCAGCTCTTAGGTTGGAAATAAGACTGGAGAATAGGATACACCTGAAGACAGCCAGCCATTGATTTTTGTTTTGGAGGCTGAAAGGAAACACCTGAAGACAGCCAATGCTGTGTGATGGTGATCTGGTTTTGTTTTTTTTTTAATTTTTAAAAACTTTAACACTTTTTATAAAACCTCTTTATAAAGGTTTTATAAAACCTTCTGGAGTGTCTGAAGACAGCTACAGTGTACTTTTATCTAATAAATACATAAATAAGTAAATAAACATTTCTTTAAAAGGATAAGAAAGAAAGAAAGACCAGGCAGGCCTGCCATCGTTATCTCTATATGTCTGTCTGTCTGTCTCTCTGTCTGATCCCCTGGAACTGGAGATGGGCCACCATATAGTTGCTGGTAGTTGATCCCAGGTTCTCTGGAAGAGGAGAAAATGCTGTTAATGGTTGAGCCCTTTCAGTGGCCCCACACATCTTTAATTTTTGGAAGTAAATGTGAGTCTGTGTTTATGTACATCATATTCAGACCATAAGAGGGATTTAGATTCTCCAGAATCTGACACCCTCTTCTGGAGTGTCTGAAGAGGGCTACAGTGTTCTTATATCTAATAATAAATAAATAAATAAATAAATAAATAAATAAATAAATAAATAAATAAATAAACATTATTAAAAAGGATAAGAAAAAAAGAAAAACCAGGAAGGCCTGCCATCCTTATCTCTGTCTGTCTGTCTGTCTGTCTGTCAGATACCCTGGAACTGGAGATGGGCCACCATATAGTTGCTGGTAGTTGATCCCAGTTTCTCTGCAAGAGGAGACAAGGCTGTTAATTTTTGAGCCCTTTCAGTGGCACCACCCATCTTTAAATTTTTAGAAGTATTTGTGAGGCTGTGTTTATGTACATCATATGCAGATCATAAGAGGGATTTAGATTCTCCAGAATCTGATCCCTCTTCTGGAGTGTCTGAAGACAGCTACACTGTACTTATATCTAATAAATAAATAAATAAATAAATAAATAAATAAATAAATAAATAAACATGTTTTAAAAAGGATAAGAAAGAAAGAAAAACCAGGCAGGCCTGCCATCCTTGTGTGTTTGTCTGTCTGTCTGTCTGATCCCCTGAAACTGGAGATGGGCCAATATATTTTTGCTGGTAGTTGATCCCAGGTTCTCTGGAAGAGGAGACAATGCTGTTAATTGTTGAGCCCTTCAGTGGCCCCAACCATCTTTAAATTTTTAGAAGTATATGTGAGGCTGTGTTTATGTACATCATATGCAGACCATAAGAGGGATTTAGATTCTCCAGAATCTGACACCCACTTCTGGAGTGTCTGAAGACAGCTACAGTGTACTTATATCTAATAAATACATAAATAAATAAACATTTTTTAAAAAGAATAAGAAAGAAAGAAAGAAAGACCAGGAAGGCCTGACATCCTTATCTCTGTCTGTCTGTCTGTCTGTCTGATCCCCGGGAATTGGAGATGGGCCACCATATCTATGCTGGTAGTTGATCCCAGGTTCTCTGGAAGAGGAGACAATGCTGTTAATTGTTGAGCCCTTTCAGTGGCCCCACCCATCTTTAAATTTTTAGAAGTATATCTGAGGCTGTGTTTATGTACATCATATGCAGACCATAAGATGGTTTTAGATTCTTCAGAATCTGACACCCTCTTCTGGAGTGTCTGTAGATAGCTACAGTGTACTTATATATAATAAATACATAAATAAATAAACATTTTTTAAAAAGGAAAAGAAAGAAAGAAAGACCAGGCAGGCCTGCAATCCTTATCTCTGTCTGTCTGTCTGTCAGTCTGATCCCCTGGAACTGGAGATGGGCCACCATATAGTTGCTGGTAGTTGATCCCAGGTTCTCCGGAAGAGGAGACAATGCTTTTAATTGTTGAGCCCTTTCATTGCTCTCACCCATCTTTAAATTTTTAGATGTATATATGAGGCTGTGTTTATGTACATCATATGCAGAGCATAAGAGGGATTTAGATTCTCCAGAATCTGACACCCTCTACTGGAGTGTCTGAAGACAGCTACATTGTACTTATATCTAATAAATACATAAATAAATAAATAAATAAATAAATAAATAAATAAATAAATAAATAAACATTTTTTAAACAGGATAAGAAAGAAAGTAAGACCAGGCAGGCCTGCCATCCTTATCTCTGTCTGTCTGTCTGTCTGTCTGACAGTCTGTCTGATCCCCTGGAACTGGAGGTGGGCCACTATATAGTTGCTGATAGTTGATCCCAGGTTCTCTGGAAGTGGAGACAGTGATGGTAATTGTTGAGCCATTTAAGTGGTCCCACCCATCTATAAATTTTTAGAAGTATATGTGAGGCTGTGTTTATGTACATCATATGCAGACCATAAGAGGGATTTAGATTCTCCAGAATCTTATACCCTCTTCTGGAGTGTCTGAAGACATCTACAGTGTACTTATATCGAGTAAATACATAAATAAATAAATAAATAAATAAATAAATAAATAAATATATAAATAAACATTTTTTAAAAGGATAAGAAAGAAAGAAGACCTGGCAGGCCTGCCATCCTTATCTCTGTCTGTCTGTCTGTCTGTCTGTCTGTCTGATCCTCTGATACTGGATATGGGCCACCATATAGTTGCTGGTAGTTGAACCCAGGTTCTATGGAAGAGGAGACAATGCTGTTAATTTTTGAGACCTTTCAGTGGTCCAACCCATCTTTAAATATTTAGAAGTATATGTGATGCTGTGTTTATGTACATCAGAAGCAGACCATAAGAGAGATTTAGATTCTCCAGAATCTGACACACTCTTCTGGAGTGTCTGAAGACAGCTACAGTGTACTTATATCTAATAAATAAATAGATAGATAAATAAATAAATAAATAAACATTTTTTCAAAAGGATAAGAAAGAAAGAAAGACCAGGCAGGCCTGCCATCCTTATATCTGTCTGTCTGTCTGTCTGTCTGTCTGATCCCCTGGAACTGGAGATGGACCAACATATACTTGCTGGTAGTTGAGCCGAGGTTCTCTGGAAGAGGAGACAATGCTGTTCATTGTTGAGCCCTTTCAATGGCTCCACCCATCTTTAAATGTTTAGAACTGTATGTGAGGCTGTGTTTATGTACATCATATGCAGACCATAAGAGTGATTTAGATTCTCCAGAACCTGACACCCTCTCCTGGAGTGTCTAAAGACAGCTACAGTGTACTAATATCTAATAAATACATAAATAAATAAATAAATAAATGAATAAATAAATAAATAAATAAATAAACATTTTTTTAAAAGGATAAGAAAGAAAGAAAGACCAGGCAGGCCTGCCATCCATATCTCTTTCTGTGTATCTGTCTGTCTGTCTGTCTGTCTGATCCCTGGGAACTGGAAATGAGCCACCATATAGATGCTCGTAGTTGATCCCTGGTTCTCTGGAAGAGGGCATAATGCTGTTAATTGTTGAGCCCTTTCAGTGGCCCCACCCTTCATTAAATTTTTAGAAGTATATCTGAAGCTGTGTTTATGTACATCATATGCAGACCAGAAGATGGTTTTAGATTTTACAGAATCTGACACCGTCTACTGGAGTGTCTGAAGACAGCGACAGTGTACTTATATCTCATAAATACATAAATTAATAAATAAATAAACATTTTTTATAAAGGATAAGAAAGAAAGAAAAATCAGGCAGACCTGCAATCCTTATCTCTGTCTGTCTGTCTGTCTGTCTGAACCTCTGGAACTGGATATGGGCCACCATATATTTGCTGTTAGTTTTTCCCAGGTTCTCTGGAAGAGGAGACAATGCTGTTAATTGTTGAGCGCTTTCAGTGGCCCCACCCATCTTTAAATGTTTAGAAGTATATGTGAGGCTGTGTTTATGTACATCATATGCAGACCATAAGAGGGATTTAGATTCTCCAGAATCTGACACCCTTTTCTGGACAGTCTGAAGACAGCTACCGTGTACTTATATCTAATAAATACATAAATAAATAAATAAATAAATAAATAAATAAATAAATAAATAAACATTTTTTAAACAGGATAAGTGAGAAAGAAAGACCTGGCAGGCCTGCCATCCTTATCTCTGTCTGTCTGTCTGTCTAATCCCCTGAAACTGCAGATGGGCCACCATATAGTTGCTGGTAGTTGATCCCAGGTTCTCTGGAAGAGGAGACAATGATGTTAATTGTTGAGCCCTTTCAGTGGTCCCACCTATCTTTAAATTTTTAGAGGTATATGTGAGGCTGTGTTTATGTACATCATATGCAGACCATAAGAGGGATTTAGATTCTCCAGAATCTGACACCCTCTTCTGGAGTGTCTGCAGACAGCTACATTGTACTTATATCTAATAAATAAATAAATAAATAAATAAATAAATAAATAAATAAACATTTTTTCAAAAGGATAAGAAAGAAAGAAAGACCAGGCAGGCCTGCCATCCATATCTCTGTTTGTCTGTCTGTCTGTCTGTCTGTCTGAATCCTGGGAACTAAGATGAGCCACCATATAGTTGCTGGTAGTTGATCCCAGGTTCTCTGGAAGAGGGCATAATGCTGTTAATTGTTGAGCCCTTTAAGTGGCGCCACCCTTCATTTAATTTTTAGAAGTATATCTGAGGCTGTGTTTATGTACATCATATGCAGACCATAAGATGGTTTTAGATTCTTCAGAATCTGACACCCTCTACTGGAGTGTCTGAAGACAGCTACAGTGTACTTATATCTAATAAATACATAATTAAAAAATAAATAAATAAATAAATAAACATTTTATAAACAGGATAAGTAAGAAAGAAAGACCAGGCCGGCCTGCCATCCTTATCTCTGTCTGTCTGTCTGTCTGTCTGATCCCCTGTAACTGCAGATGGGCCACCATATAGTTGCTGGTAGTTTATCCCAGGTTCTCTGGAAGAGGAGACAACGCTGTTAATTGTTGAGCCCTTTCAGTGGCCCCACCCATCTTTAAATTTTTAGAAGTATACTTGAGTTTGTGTTTATGTACATCATATGCAGACCATAAGAGGTATTTAGATTCTCCAGAATCTGACACCCTCTTCTGGAGTGTCTGAAAACAGCTACAGTGTACTTATATCTACTATATAAATAAATAAATAAATTAATTAATTAATAAATAAGTAAACATTTTTTCAAAAGGATAAGAAAGAAAGAAAGACCAGGCAGGCCTGCCATCCTCATCTCTGTCTGTCTGTCTGTCTCTCTATATGATCCTTTGGAACTGGAGATAGGCCACCATATAGTTGCTGGTAGTTGATCCCAGGTTCTCTGGAAGAGGAGATAATGCTGTTAATTGTTGAGCCCTTTCAGTGGCTCCACCCTTCATTAAATTTTTTGAAGTATATCTGAGGCTGTGTATATGTACATCATATGCAGACCAGAAGATGGTTTTAGATTTTTCAGAATCTGACACCGTCTACTGGAGTGTCTGAAGACAGCTACAGTGTACTTATATCTAATAAATACATAAATAAATAAATTAATAAATAAATAAACATTTTTTATAAAGGATAAAAAAGAAAGAAAAATCAGGCAGGCCTGCCATCCTTATCTCTGTCTGTCTGTCTGTCTGTCTGATCCTCTGGAACTGGATATGGGCCACCATATATTTGCTGGTAGTTTTTCCCAGGTTCTCTGGAAGAGGAGACAATGCTGTGAATTGTTGAGCCCTTTCAGTGGCCCCAACCATCTATAAATTTTTAGAGGTAAATGTGAGGCTGTATTTATGTACATCATATAGAGACCATAAGAGTGATTTAAATTCTCCAGTATCTGACACCCTCTTCTGGAGTGTCTGAAGACAGCTACAGTGTACTTATATCTAATAAATACATAAATAAATAAATAAATAAATAAATAAATAAATAAATAAATAAACATTTTTTAACCAGGATAAGTAAGAAAGAAAGACCAGGCAGGCTTGCCATCCTTATCTCTGTCTGTCTGTCTGTCTGTTTGATCCCCTGGAACTGCAGATGGGCCACCATATAGTTGCTGGTAGTTGATCCCAAGTTCTCTGGAAGAGGAGACAATGCTGTTAATTGTTGAGCCCATTCAGTGGCCCCACCCATCTTTAAATTTTTAGAAGTATACTTGAGTCTGTGTTTATGTACATCATATGCAGACCATAAGAGGTATTTAGATTCTCCAGAATCTGACACCCTCTTCTGGAGTGTCTGAAGACAGCTACAGTGTACTTATATCTAATAAATAAATAAATAAATAAATAAATAAATAAATAAATAAATTAATAAGTAAACTTTTTTCAAATGGATAAGAAAGAAAGAAAGACCAGGCAGGCCTGCCATCCTCATCTCTGTCTGTCTGTCTGTCTCTCTATATGATCCTTTGGAACTGAAGATAGGCCACCATATAGTTGCTGGTAGTTGTTCCCAGGTTCTCTGGAAGAGGAGACAATGCTGTTAATTGTTGAGCCCTTTCAGTGGCCCCACCCATCTTTAAATTTTTAGAAGTATATCTGAGGCTGTGTTTATGTACATCATATGCAGACCATAAGATGGTTTTAGATTCTTGAGAATCTGACACCCTCTTCTGGAGTGTCTGTAGATAGCTACAGTGTACTTATATATAATAAATACATAAATAAATAAACATTTTTTAAAAAGGAAAAGAAATAAAGAAAGACCAGGCAGGCCTGCAATCCTTATCTCTGTCTGTCTGTCTGTCAGTCTGATCCCGTGGAACTGGAGATGGGCCACCATATAGTTACTGGTAGTTGATCCCAGGTTCTCTGGAAGAGGAGACAATGCTTTTAATTGTTGAGCCCTTTCATTGCTCTCACCCATCTTTAAATTTTTAGATGTATATATGAGGCTGTGTTTATGTACATCATATGCAGACCATAAGAGGGATTTAGATTCTCCAGAATCTGACACCCTCTACTGGAGTGTCTGAAGACAGCTACATTGTACTTATATCTAATAAATACATAAATAAATAAATAAATAAATAAATAAATAAATAAATAAATAAATAAACATTTTTTAAACAGGATAAGAAAGAAAGTAAGACCAGGCAGGCCTGCCATCCTTATCTCTGTCTGTCTGTCTGTCTGTCTGACAGTCTGTCTGATCCCCTGGAACTGGAGGTGGGCCACTATATAGTTGCTGATAGTTGATCCCAGGTTCTCTGGAAGTGGAGACAGTGATGGTAATTGTTGAGCCTTTTCAGTGGTCCCACCCATCTATAAATTTTTAGAAGTATATGTGAGGCTGTGTTTATGTACATCATATGCAGACCATTAGAGGGTTTTAGATTCTCCAGAATCTGAAACCCTCTTCTGGAGTGTCTGAAGACATCTACAGTGTACTTATATCTAATAAATACATAAAGAAATAAATTAATAAATAAATAAACATTTTTTATAAAGGATAAGAAAGAAAGAAAAATCAGGAAGGCCTGCCATCCTTATCTCTGTCTGTCTGTCTGTCTGTCTGAACATCTGGAACTGGATATGGGCCACCATATATTTGCTGTTAGTTTTTCCCAGGTTCTCTGGAAGAGGAGACAATGCTGTTAATTGTTGAGCCCTTTCAGTGGCCCCACCCATCTTTAAATGTTTAGAAGTATTTGTGAGGCTGTGATTATGTACATCATATGCAGACCATAATAGGGATTTAGATTCTCCAGAATCTGACACCCTTTTCTGGACTTTCTGAAGACAGCTACAGTGTACTTATATCTAATAAATAAATAAATAAATAAATAAATAAATAAATAAATAAACATTTTTTAAACAGGATAAGTAAGAAAGAAAGACCTGGCAGGCCTGCCATCCTTATCTCTGTCTGTCTGTCTGTCTGTCTGATCCCCTGGAAGTGCAGATGGGCCACCATATAGTTGCTGGTAGTTGATCCCAGGTTCTCTGGAAGTGGAGACAGTGATGGTAATTGTTGAGCCCTTTCAGTGGTCCCACCCATCTTTAAATTTTTAGAAGTATATGTGAGGCTGTGTATATGTACATCATATGCAGACCATAAGAGGGATTTAGATTCTCCAGAATCTGACACCCTCTTCTGGAGTGTCTGAAGACGGCTACAGTGTACTTATATCTAATAAATAAATAAATAAATAAATAAATAAATAAATAAATAAACAAACAATTTTTATAAAGGATAAGAAATAAAGAAAGACCAGGCAGGCCTGCCATCCTTATCTCTGTCTGTCTGTCTGTCTGTCTTTCTGATCCACTGGAACTGGAGATGGGCCACCATATAGTTGCTAGTAGTTGATCCCAGGTTCTCTGGAAGATGAGACAATGCTGTTAATTGTTGAGCCCTCTCAGTGGCCCCACACATCTTTAAATGTTTAGAAGTATACGTGAGTCTGTGTTTATGTACATCATATGCAGGCCATAAGAGGGATTTAGATTCTCCAGAATCTGACACCCTCTTCTGGAGTGTCTGAAGACAGCTACAGTGTATTTATATCTAATAAATACATAAATAAATAAATAAGTAAACATTTTTTCAAAAGGATAAGAAATAAAGAAAGACCAGGCAGGCCTGCCATCCTTATCTCTGTCTGTCTGTCTGTCTGTCTGTCTTTCTGATCCACTGGAACTGTAGATGGGCCACCATATAGTTGCTAGTAGTTGATCCCAGGTTCTCTGGAAGATGAGACAATGCTGTTAATTGTT
Organism: Mus caroli; assembly: GCF_978045245.1. Lineage (NCBI taxonomy): Eukaryota > Metazoa > Chordata > Mammalia > Rodentia > Muridae > Mus > Mus caroli. Next base: position 18,348 of record NW_028227295.1, read on the forward strand.
GAGCCCTTACAGTGGCCCCACCCATCTTTAAATTTTTAGAAGTATATGTGAGGCTGTGTTTTTGTACATCATATGCAGACCATAAGAGGGATTTAGATTCTCGAGAATCTGACACACTCTTCTGGAGTGTCTGAAGACAGCTACAATGTACTTATATCTAATAAATACATAAATAAAGAAATAAACATGTTTTAAAAAGGATAACTAAGATAGAAAGACCAGGCAGGCCTGCCATCCTTATCTCTGTCTGTCTGTCTGTCTGTCTGATCCCCGGGAACTGGAGATGGGCCACCTTATAGTTGCTGGTAGTTGATCCCAGGTTCTCTGGAAGAGGAGACAATGCTGTTAATTGTTGAGCCTTTTCAGTGGCCCCACCCATCTTTAAATTTTTAGAAGTATATGTGAGGCTGTGTTTTTGTACATCATATGCAGACCATAAGAGGGATTTAGATTCTCCAGAATCTGACACCCTCTTCTGGAGTGTCTGAAGACAGCTACAGTGTACTTATATTTAATAAATACATACATAAATATATAAATAAATAAATAAACATTTTTTAAAAGGGATAAGAAAGAAAGAAAAACCAGGCAGGCCTTCCATCCTTGTCTGTCTTTCTCTCTGTCTGTCTGTCTTGCCTAGCCCCTTGCGTAGCCTAGCCTAGCCCCTTGCCTTGCCTAGCCCAGCCCCGTGCCTAGCCTAGCCTAGCCCAGCCCTGCCTTGCCTAGCCATGCCTATCCCTGTCTTTAACCAGGCTGGCCTCGAACTCAGAAACTGACTGCTTCTGCCTCCAGAGTGCTCTCATTAAGAGCTCGAGCCACCACTGACTGTTGGGTTTTCTAAGTCTTACATAGGTATGGTCTGTTTCTCAGCTGTGAAACCCTAATTAACACATGTAGTCTGTCCTAGGTCAGCCATAGCTACAGACTGAGGCCTTTTCTAAAATAAAACAAAAGAAAACAAAAAATAGAAATAATAAAATAAATAAATTAAGCAACCACATGATAACTTTTCTTTCTTTAAATGATACTCAGAGCTTGAAGCAGTTCACCCATGAGACCTCAGCTCCGGACATTGAGGCTGTTTCCCTAACAAGTATTATGGCTGAACCTGAGGGGTTCTACTGCTGATTTGTGTCCCCCTCTTTAAAAAAATAGTTGTTTTCAAAGGCTGCAGGTTCTTAGCCCTGTTCCTTGTTACAGTTGAGTCACAGCCCTGAAAGTTAAGTGGTAGTTAAAGGCACTGAGAAGGGTTTCCTATAGACATCAAAGACCAAGTCTTTGTTTTTAAAAAGTTAATCTGGATTGCCCCACCCCCTGGCATCCTTAGAATTCCTAGAAAGGAAGGCAGGGACCTGGGCAGAAGGGTGCAAGTCTACTGCTGTTTGTAAGTGGTAACAGAAAGCTTTCTCTTTTTGCTACCCTACCCCAAGTTACACTGTCACTTCTTTTTCCTAGTTGTTGTTTTGTCGGTTTGTATTCTCAACATAGACCCTTTTCCTTCCTAACATTGGCTGTCCTGAACCTTACTGTCCTTGAACTCAGTGATTTGCCTGTCTTGCTGGGATGAAACTGTGAGCTACCATCCAGAAGGAAGCACCCTGCTGAGGTTAGATTGGGGTCTCTTCCATTTTCCTCTATGAACATGCATATGGCAGTCCTGTTCTTTCTTTTTTACTTTTCTTTTTCTTTTTAAAGATTTATATATTTATTATATTTAAGTATGCTGTAGCTATCTTCAGACAGTCCAGAAGAGGGTGTCAGATTCTGAAGAATCTAAATCATTCTTATTGTCTGCATATGATGTATATAAACACAGCCTCACATATACTCAAAAAAAAAAAAAAGAAAGATGTGGCTACAGAGAGGGCTCAACAATTAAGAGCATTGTCTCCTCTTCCAGAGAACCTGGGCTCAATTACCAGTATTATATATGGTGGCCCATCTCCAGTTCCAGGGGATCTAATACTCTGTTCTGGAGTCTGTGGGCACAGCATACACATGCAAAACATTCTTACACAATCATTGAGAGAGGAGAGAGAGGGGTTGAGAGAGAGGGGAGGTAATCATACCTCCTGACGAGTTTGAAGACCTGAGCTTCATCACTCACACAAATAAATAAATGCAAAATATTTTTAAAAAATAAACTCTGCCATTGACCTTTAAAAATTCCTAGAAAACAAGTTTTATAAGCAACAGTTATATTTACTATATCTAAAGGACAGTCATGAGCATATTCTCTAAATAGAAAAAGGCCTGTTAGTCTTAGACATGGAAAAGACAAACCAAGGAAGGTTTGCAATTACATAATGAGGCAGCTCAGCCCAGCTCTTAGGTTGGAAATAAGACTGGAGAATAGGATACACCTGAAGACAGCCAGCCATTGATTTTTGTTTTGGAGGCTGAAAGGAAACACCTGAAGACAGCCAATGCTGTGTGATGGTGATCTGGTTTTGTTTTTTTTTTTAATTTTTAAAAACTTTAACACTTTTTATAAAACCTCTTTATAAAGGTTTTATAAAACCTTCTGGAGTGTCTGAAGACAGCTACAGTGTACTTTTATCTAATAAATACATAAATAAGTAAATAAACATTTCTTTAAAAGGATAAGAAAGAAAGAAAGACCAGGCAGGCCTGCCATCGTTATCTCTATATGTCTGTCTGTCTGTCTCTCTGTCTGATCCCCTGGAACTGGAGATGGGCCACCATATAGTTGCTGGTAGTTGATCCCAGGTTCTCTGGAAGAGGAGAAAATGCTGTTAATGGTTGAGCCCTTTCAGTGGCCCCACACATCTTTAATTTTTGGAAGTAAATGTGAGTCTGTGTTTATGTACATCATATTCAGACCATAAGAGGGATTTAGATTCTCCAGAATCTGACACCCTCTTCTGGAGTGTCTGAAGAGGGCTACAGTGTTCTTATATCTAATAATAAATAAATAAATAAATAAATAAATAAATAAATAAATAAACATTATTAAAAAGGATAAGAAAAAAAGAAAAACCAGGAAGGCCTGCCATCCTTATCTCTGTCTGTCTGTCTGTCTGTCTGTCAGATACCCTGGAACTGGAGATGGGCCACCATATAGTTGCTGGTAGTTGATCCCAGTTTCTCTGCAAGAGGAGACAAGGCTGTTAATTTTTGAGCCCTTTCAGTGGCACCACCCATCTTTAAATTTTTAGAAGTATTTGTGAGGCTGTGTTTATGTACATCATATGCAGATCATAAGAGGGATTTAGATTCTCCAGAATCTGATCCCTCTTCTGGAGTGTCTGAAGACAGCTACACTGTACTTATATCTAATAAATAAATAAATAAATAAATAAATAAATAAATAAATAAATAAACATGTTTTAAAAAGGATAAGAAAGAAAGAAAAACCAGGCAGGCCTGCCATCCTTGTGTGTTTGTCTGTCTGTCTGTCTGATCCCCTGAAACTGGAGATGGGCCAATATATTTTTGCTGGTAGTTGATCCCAGGTTCTCTGGAAGAGGAGACAATGCTGTTAATTGTTGAGCCCTTCAGTGGCCCCAACCATCTTTAAATTTTTAGAAGTATATGTGAGGCTGTGTTTATGTACATCATATGCAGACCATAAGAGGGATTTAGATTCTCCAGAATCTGACACCCACTTCTGGAGTGTCTGAAGACAGCTACAGTGTACTTATATCTAATAAATACATAAATAAATAAACATTTTTTAAAAAGAATAAGAAAGAAAGAAAGACCAGGAAGGCCTGACATCCTTATCTCTGTCTGTCTGTCTGTCTGTCTGTCTGATCCCCGGGAATTGGAGATGGGCCACCATATCTATGCTGGTAGTTGATCCCAGGTTCTCTGGAAGAGGAGACAATGCTGTTAATTGTTGAGCCCTTTCAGTGGCCCCACCCATCTTTAAATTTTTAGAAGTATATCTGAGGCTGTGTTTATGTACATCATATGCAGACCATAAGATGGTTTTAGATTCTTCAGAATCTGACACCCTCTTCTGGAGTGTCTGTAGATAGCTACAGTGTACTTATATATAATAAATACATAAATAAATAAACATTTTTTAAAAAGGAAAAGAAAGAAAGAAAGACCAGGCAGGCCTGCAATCCTTATCTCTGTCTGTCTGTCTGTCAGTCTGATCCCCTGGAACTGGAGATGGGCCACCATATAGTTGCTGGTAGTTGATCCCAGGTTCTCCGGAAGAGGAGACAATGCTTTTAATTGTTGAGCCCTTTCATTGCTCTCACCCATCTTTAAATTTTTAGATGTATATATGAGGCTGTGTTTATGTACATCATATGCAGAGCATAAGAGGGATTTAGATTCTCCAGAATCTGACACCCTCTACTGGAGTGTCTGAAGACAGCTACATTGTACTTATATCTAATAAATACATAAATAAATAAATAAATAAATAAATAAATAAATAAACATTTTTTAAACAGGATAAGAAAGAAAGTAAGACCAGGCAGGCCTGCCATCCTTATCTCTGTCTGTCTGTCTGTCTGTCTGACAGTCTGTCTGATCCCCTGGAACTGGAGGTGGGCCACTATATAGTTGCTGATAGTTGATCCCAGGTTCTCTGGAAGTGGAGACAGTGATGGTAATTGTTGAGCCATTTAAGTGGTCCCACCCATCTATAAATTTTTAGAAGTATATGTGAGGCTGTGTTTATGTACATCATATGCAGACCATAAGAGGGATTTAGATTCTCCAGAATCTTATACCCTCTTCTGGAGTGTCTGAAGACATCTACAGTGTACTTATATCGAGTAAATACATAAATAAATAAATAAATAAATAAATAAATAAATAAATAAATAAATATATAAATAAACATTTTTTAAAAGGATAAGAAAGAAAGAAGACCTGGCAGGCCTGCCATCCTTATCTCTGTCTGTCTGTCTGTCTGTCTGTCTGTCTGATCCTCTGATACTGGATATGGGCCACCATATAGTTGCTGGTAGTTGAACCCAGGTTCTATGGAAGAGGAGACAATGCTGTTAATTTTTGAGACCTTTCAGTGGTCCAACCCATCTTTAAATATTTAGAAGTATATGTGATGCTGTGTTTATGTACATCAGAAGCAGACCATAAGAGAGATTTAGATTCTCCAGAATCTGACACACTCTTCTGGAGTGTCTGAAGACAGCTACAGTGTACTTATATCTAATAAATAAATAGATAGATAAATAAATAAATAAATAAACATTTTTTCAAAAGGATAAGAAAGAAAGAAAGACCAGGCAGGCCTGCCATCCTTATATCTGTCTGTCTGTCTGTCTGTCTGTCTGATCCCCTGGAACTGGAGATGGACCAACATATACTTGCTGGTAGTTGAGCCGAGGTTCTCTGGAAGAGGAGACAATGCTGTTCATTGTTGAGCCCTTTCAATGGCTCCACCCATCTTTAAATGTTTAGAACTGTATGTGAGGCTGTGTTTATGTACATCATATGCAGACCATAAGAGTGATTTAGATTCTCCAGAACCTGACACCCTCTCCTGGAGTGTCTAAAGACAGCTACAGTGTACTAATATCTAATAAATACATACATAAATAAATAAATAAATAAATAAATAAATAAATAAATAAATAAACATTTTTTTAAAAGGATAAGAAAGAAAGAAAGACCAGGCAGGCCTGCCATCCATATCTCTTTCTGTGTATCTGTCTGTCTGTCTGTCTGTCTGATCCCTGGGAACTGGAAATGAGCCACCATATAGATGCTCGTAGTTGATCCCTGGTTCTCTGGAAGAGGGCATAATGCTGTTAATTGTTGAGCCCTTTCAGTGGCCCCACCCTTCATTAAATTTTTAGAAGTATATCTGAAGCTGTGTTTATGTACATCATATGCAGACCAGAAGATGGTTTTAGATTTTACAGAATCTGACACCGTCTACTGGAGTGTCTGAAGACAGCGACAGTGTACTTATATCTCATAAATACATAAATTAATAAATAAATAAACATTTTTTATAAAGGATAAGAAAGAAAGAAAAATCAGGCAGACCTGCAATCCTTATCTCTGTCTGTCTGTCTGTCTGTCTGAACCTCTGGAACTGGATATGGGCCACCATATATTTGCTGTTAGTTTTTCCCAGGTTCTCTGGAAGAGGAGACAATGCTGTTAATTGTTGAGCGCTTTCAGTGGCCCCACCCATCTTTAAATGTTTAGAAGTATATGTGAGGCTGTGTTTATGTACATCATATGCAGACCATAAGAGGGATTTAGATTCTCCAGAATCTGACACCCTTTTCTGGACAGTCTGAAGACAGCTACCGTGTACTTATATCTAATAAATACATAAATAAATAAATAAATAAATAAATAAATAAATAAATAAATAAATAAACATTTTTTAAACAGGATAAGTGAGAAAGAAAGACCTGGCAGGCCTGCCATCCTTATCTCTGTCTGTCTGTCTGTCTAATCCCCTGAAACTGCAGATGGGCCACCATATAGTTGCTGGTAGTTGATCCCAGGTTCTCTGGAAGAGGAGACAATGATGTTAATTGTTGAGCCCTTTCAGTGGTCCCACCTATCTTTAAATTTTTAGAGGTATATGTGAGGCTGTGTTTATGTACATCATATGCAGACCATAAGAGGGATTTAGATTCTCCAGAATCTGACACCCTCTTCTGGAGTGTCTGCAGACAGCTACATTGTACTTATATCTAATAAATAAATAAATAAATAAATAAATAAATAAATAAATAAACATTTTTTCAAAAGGATAAGAAAGAAAGAAAGACCAGGCAGGCCTGCCATCCATATCTCTGTTTGTCTGTCTGTCTGTCTGTCTGTCTGAATCCTGGGAACTAAGATGAGCCACCATATAGTTGCTGGTAGTTGATCCCAGGTTCTCTGGAAGAGGGCATAATGCTGTTAATTGTTGAGCCCTTTAAGTGGCGCCACCCTTCATTTAATTTTTAGAAGTATATCTGAGGCTGTGTTTATGTACATCATATGCAGACCATAAGATGGTTTTAGATTCTTCAGAATCTGACACCCTCTACTGGAGTGTCTGAAGACAGCTACAGTGTACTTATATCTAATAAATACATAATTAAAAAATAAATAAATAAATAAATAAACATTTTATAAACAGGATAAGTAAGAAAGAAAGACCAGGCCGGCCTGCCATCCTTATCTCTGTCTGTCTGTCTGTCTGTCTGATCCCCTGTAACTGCAGATGGGCCACCATATAGTTGCTGGTAGTTTATCCCAGGTTCTCTGGAAGAGGAGACAACGCTGTTAATTGTTGAGCCCTTTCAGTGGCCCCACCCATCTTTAAATTTTTAGAAGTATACTTGAGTTTGTGTTTATGTACATCATATGCAGACCATAAGAGGTATTTAGATTCTCCAGAATCTGACACCCTCTTCTGGAGTGTCTGAAAACAGCTACAGTGTACTTATATCTACTATATAAATAAATAAATAAATTAATTAATTAATAAATAAGTAAACATTTTTTCAAAAGGATAAGAAAGAAAGAAAGACCAGGCAGGCCTGCCATCCTCATCTCTGTCTGTCTGTCTGTCTCTCTATATGATCCTTTGGAACTGGAGATAGGCCACCATATAGTTGCTGGTAGTTGATCCCAGGTTCTCTGGAAGAGGAGATAATGCTGTTAATTGTTGAGCCCTTTCAGTGGCTCCACCCTTCATTAAATTTTTTGAAGTATATCTGAGGCTGTGTATATGTACATCATATGCAGACCAGAAGATGGTTTTAGATTTTTCAGAATCTGACACCGTCTACTGGAGTGTCTGAAGACAGCTACAGTGTACTTATATCTAATAAATACATAAATAAATAAATTAATAAATAAATAAACATTTTTTATAAAGGATAAAAAAGAAAGAAAAATCAGGCAGGTCTTTCTGTGTTTCTCATCATATTCTGGTTTGAAGTGCATGATTTTCTCATTTTTCGACTTTTTCAGGGTTTCTCACCATATTCCAAGTCCTACAGTGTGATTTTCTCATTTTTTGACTTTTTCAGGGTTTCTCACAATATTGGAGGTTCTACAAGTGTGATTTTCTTATTTTTCGACTTTTTCAGGGTTTACTCACCATATTCCAGCTTCTACAGTGTATTTTTCTCATTTTTTGACTTTTTCACGGTTTCTCATCATATTCTAAATCCTACAGTGTGATTTTCTCATTTTTGGAATTTTTCAGGGTTTCTCACCATATTGCAGGTACTACAAGTTTGATTTTCTTATTTTTCGACTGTTTCAGTGTTTCTCACAATATTGCACAGGTCCAACTGTGTGATTTTCTCATTTTGAGACTTTTTCAATGTTTCTCACCATATTCCAGCTACTACAGACTTATTTTCTCATTTTTTACTTTTTCAGGGTTTCTCATCATATTCCAAGTCCTAGAGTGTGATTTTTCCAATTTTTCGCCTTTTTCAGAGTTTCTCACCATATTCCAGGTTCCACAGTGTGATTTTCTCATTTTTTGACTTTTTCAGGATTGCTCACGATATTCCATCTTCTACATTGTGATTTTCTCATTTTTCAACTTTTTCAGGGTTTCTCATCTTATTCCAAGTCCTACAGTGAAATTTTCTCATTTTTTGACTTTTTCAGGGTGTCTCATCTTATTCCAAGTCCTACAGTGTGATTTTCTCATTTTTCGACTTTTTCATGGTTTCTCACCATATTGCAGGTCCTACAAGTGTGAATTTCTTATTTTTGGACTTTTTTAGGGTTTCTCACCATATTCCAGCTCCTACAGTGTGTTTTTGTCTTTTTTTGTCTTTTTCACGGTTTCTCATCTTATTCCAAGTCCTATATTGTGATTTTCTCATTTTTTGCCTTTTGCAGGGTTTCTCACCATATTGCAGGTACTACAAGTTTGATTTTCTTATTTTTGATCTTTCAGGGTTTCTCACCATATTCCAGGTCTTACTGTTTGATTTTCTCATTTTTAGACTTTTTCAGGGTTTCTCACCATATTCCAGGTACTACAGTGTGATTTTCTAATTTTTTGACTTTTTCAGGGTTTCTCATCATATTCCAAGTCCTAGAGTGTGATTTTCTCTTTTTTCGACTTATTCAGAGTTTCTCACCATATTCCAGGTCCTACAGTGTGATTTTCTCATTTTAAGACTTTTTCAGGGTTTCTCAACATATTCCAACTCCTTCATTGTATTTTTCTCATTTTTCGACTTTTTTAGGGTTTCTCATCTTATTCCAAGTCCTACAGTGTGATTTTCTCATTTTAAGACTTTTCAGGGTTTCTCAACATATTCCAGGTCCTACAGTGTGATTTTCTCATTTTTTGACTTTTTCAGGGTTTCTCACCATATTGGAGGTTCTACAAGTGTGATTTTCTTATTTTTCGACTTTTTCAGGGTTTACTCACCATATTCGAGCTTCTACAGTGTATTTTTCTCATTTTTTGACTTTTTCATGGTTTCTCATCATATTCTAAATCCTACAGTGTGATTTTCTCATTTTTGGAATTTTTCAGGGTTTCATACCATATTGCAGGTACTACAAGTTTGATTTTCTTATTTTTCGACTGTTTCAGTGTTTATCACAATATTGCACAGGTCCAACTGTGTGATTTTCTCATTTTGAGACTTTTTCAATGTTTCTCACCATATTCCAGCTACTACAGACTGATTTTCTCATTTTTGACTTTTTCAGGGTTTCTCATCATATTCCAAGTCCTAGAGTGTGATTTTTCCAATTTTTCGCCTTTTTCAGAGTTTCTCACCATATTCCAGGTTCCACAGTGTGATTTTCTCATTTTTTGACTTTTTCAGGATTGCTCACCATATTCCATCTTCTACATTGTGATTTTCTCATTTTTCAACTTTTTCAGGGTTTCTCATCTTATTCCAAGTCCTACAGTGAAATTTTCTCATTTTTTGACTTTTTCAGGGTGTCTCATCTTATTCAAAGTCCTACAGTGTGATTTTCTCATTTTTCGACTTTTTCAGGGTTTCTCACCATATTGCAGGTCCTACACGTGTGAATTCTTATTTTTGGACTTTTTCAGGGTTTCTCACCATATTCCAGGTACTACAGTGTGATTTTCTCATTTTAAGACTTTTTCAGGGTCTCTCACCATATTGCATGTCCTACAAGTGTGTATAACTTATTTTTCTACTTTTTAACGGTTTCTCTCCATATTCCATCTCCTACCGTGTACTTTTGTCATTTTTTGTCTTTTTCACGGTTTCTCATTTTATTCCAAGTCCTACAGTGTGATTTTCTCATTTTTTGACTTTTTCAGGGTTTCTCACCATATTGCATGTCCTACAAGTGTGAATTTCTTATTTTTCGACATTTTCAGTTTCTCACCATATTCCAGGTCCTACAGTGTGATTTTCTCATTTTAAGACTTTTTCAGGATTGCTCACCATATTCCATCTTCTACATTGTGATTTTCTCATTTTTCAACTTTTTCAGGTTTTCTCATCTTATTCCAAGTCCTACAGTGAAATTTTCTCATTTTTGAGTTTTTCAGGGTGTCTCATCTTATTTCAAGTCCTACAGTGTGATTTTCTCATTTTCGACTTTTTCAAGGTTTCTCACCATATTCCAGGTACTACTGCGTGATTTTCTCATTTTTCGACTTTTTCAGGGTTTCTCACCATATTCCAGGTACTACTGCGTGATTTTCTCATGTTTTGACTTTTTCAGATTTTCTCACCATATTCCAGGTCCTACTGTGTGATTTTCTCATTTTTTTACTTCTTCAGGGTTTCTCATCACATTCCAAGTCCTAGAGTGTGATTTTTGCTTTTTTTGAATTTTTCAGGGTTTCTCAACATATTCCAGGTCCTACAGTTTGTTATTCTCATTTTTCGTATTTTTCAGGGTTTCTCACTAGCTTTCAGGTCCTACTGCGTGATTTTCTCATTTTCCGACTTCTTTCAGGGTTTCTCACCATATTCTGGGTCCTACTGCATGAATTTCTCATGTTTTGACTTTTTCATGGTTTCTCCCCATATTCCAAGTCCTAGAGTGTGATTTTCTCATTTTTTGACTTTTTCAGGATTGCTCACGATATTACATCTTCTACATTGTGATTTTCTCATTTTTTCAACTTTTTCAGGGTTTCTCATCTTATTCCAAGTCCTACAGTGAAATTTTCTCATTTTTTGACTTTTTCAGGGTGTCTCATCTTATTCCAAGTCCTACAGTGTGATTTTCTCATTTTCGACTTTTTCAGTGTTTCTCACCATATTCCAGGTCCTACAGTGTGATTTTCTCTTTTTTTTAATTTTTCGGGGTTTCTTACCTTATTCCCGGTTCTACATTGTCATTTTCTCATTTTTTGAATATTTCAGGTTTTCTCAACATATTCCAGGTCCTACACTGTCATTTTCTAATTTGCGACTTTTTCAGAGTTTCTCACCATATTCCATGTACTACAGTGTGATTTTTCTCATTTTTTGACTTTTTCAGGGTTTCTCACCATATTCCAAGTCCTACAGTGTGATTTTCTCCTTTTTTGACTTTTTCATGTTTTCTCACCATATTCCAGGTCCTCCAGTGTGATTTTTCTCTTTTTTTGACTTTTCAGGGTTTCTCACCATATTCCAGCTCCTACAGTGTGATTTTCTCATTTTTAGATTTTTTCAGGTTTTCTCATCATATTCCAAGTCCTACAGTGTGATTTTCTCATTTTTTGACTTTTTCAGAATTTCTCACCCTATTGCACGTCCTACAGTATGATTTTCTCATTTTTCGACTTTTTCAGGTTTTCTCACCATATTGCAGGTACTACAAGTTTGATTTCTTATTTTTCGACTGTTTCAGGGTTTCTCACCATATTCCAAGTCCTACTGTGTGATTTTCTCATTTTTAGACTTTTTCTGTGTTTTCTCACAATATTCCAGGTACTACAGTGTGATTTTCTCATTTTTTGACTTTTTCAGGTTTTCTCATCATATTCCAAATCCTACAGTGTGATTTTTTCATTTTTCGACTCTTTCAGGGTTTCTCACCATATTGCAGGTACTTCAAGTTTGATTTTCTTATATTTCGACTGTTTCACGGTTTCTCACCATATTTCAGGTCCTACTGTGTGATTTTCTCTTTTTTTGAATTTTTCAGTGTTTCTCACCATATTCCAGGTCCTACAGTGTGTTTTTCTCATTTTTCGACTTTTTCAGGGTTTCTCACCATATTGGAGGTCCTACAATTGTGATTTTCTAATTTTTTAACCTTTTCAGGGTTTCTCGCCATATTCCAGCTCCTACAGTGTATTTTTCTCATTTTTTTACTTTTTCACGGTTTCTCATCATATTCGAAGTCCTACAGTGTGATTTTCTCATTTTTCGACTTTTTCAGGGTTTCTCACCATATTTCAGGTACTACAAGTTTTATCTTATTTTTAGACTTTTTCAGTGTTTCTCACCATATTCCAGGTACTACAGTGTGATTTTCTCATTTTTCGACTTTTTCAGGGTTTCTCATCATATTCCAAGTCCTACAGTGTGATTTTCTCATTTTTTGACTTTTTCTGGGTGTCTCATCATATTCCAAGTCCTAGAGTGTGATATTCTCATTTTTCGACTTTTTCAGTGTTTCTCACCATATTGCATGTACTACAAGTTTTATTTTCTTATTTTTGGACTGTTTCAGGGCTTCTCACCATATTCCAGGTCCGACTGTGTGATTTTCTCATTTTAATACTTTTTTAGTGTTTCTCATCATATACCAGGTACTACAGTGTGATTTTCTCATTTTTTGAATTTTTCAGGGATTCTCAGCATATTCCAGTTCCTACAGTTTGATTTTCTAATTTTTCGACTTTTTCAGGGTTTCTCACCATATCCCAAGTCCTACAGTGTGATTTTCTCATTTTAAGACTTTTTCATGGTCTCTCACCATATTGCAAGTCCTACAAGTGTGTATTTCTTTTTTTTTTTTTTTTTTGACTTTTTCAGGACTTCTCACCATATTCCAGCTCCTACAGTGTCATTTTCTCATTTTTCGACATTTTCAGGGTTTCTTACCATATTCCAGGTCCTACAGTGTGATTTTCTCATTTTAAGACTTTTTCTGTGTTTCTCATCATATTCTGGGTCCTAGTGCATGATTTTTTCATTTTTCGACTTTTTCAGGGTTTCTCACCATATTGCAGGTCCTACAAGTGTGAATTTCTTATTTTTGCACTTTTCCAGGGTTTCTCACCATATTCCAGCTCCTACAGTGTGTTTTTGTCTTTTTTTGTCTTTTTCACGGTTTCTCATCTTATTCCAAGTCCTATATTGTGATTTTCTCATTTTTTGCCTTTTGCAGGGTTTCTCACCATATTGCAGGTACTACAAGTTTGATTTTCTTATTTTTGATCTTTCAGGGTTTCTCACCATATTCCAGGTCTTACTGTTTGATTTTCTCATTTTTAGACTTTTTCAGGGTTTCTCACCATATTACAGGTACTACAGTGTGATTTTCTCATTTTTTGACTTTTCAGGGTTTCTCATCATATTCCAAGTCCTAGAGTGTGATTTTCTCTTTTTTCGACTTTTTCAGAGTTTCTCACCATATTCCAGGTCCTACAGTGTGATTTTCTCATTTTAAGACTTTTTCAGGGTTTCTCAACATATTCCAACTCCTTCAGTGTATTTTTCTCATTTTTCGACTTTTTTAGGGTTTCTCATCTTATTCCAAGTCCTACAGTGTGATTTTCTCATTTTAAGACTTTTTCAGGGTTTCTCAAAATATTCCAGGTCCTACTGTGTGATTTTCTCATTTTTGACTTTTTCAGGGTTTCTCATCTTATTCCAAGTCCTACAGTGTGATTTTCTCATTTTAAGACTTTTTCAGGGTTTCTCAACATATTCCAGGTCCTACAGTTTGTTATTCTCATTTTTCGTCTTTTTCAGAGTTTCTCACTAGCTTCCAGGTCCTACTGCGTGGTTTTCTCATTTTCCGACTTCTTTCAGGGTTTCTCACCATATTCTGGGTCCTACTGCATGAATTTCTCATGTTTTGACTTTTTCAGGGTTTCTCACCATATTCCAAGTCCTAGAGTGTGATATTCTCATTTTTTGACTTTTTCAGTGTTTCTCACCATATTCCAGGTCCTACAGTGTGATTTTCTCTTTTTTAAATTTTTCGGGGTTTCTTACCTTATTCCAGGTTCTACATTGTCATTTTCTCATTTTTTGAATATTTCAGGTTTTCTCAACATATTCCAGGTCCTACACTGTCATTTTCTAATTTGCGACTTTTTCAGAGTTTCTCACCATATTCCAGGTCCTACAGTGTGATTTTCTCATTTTTTGACTTTTTCAGGATTGCTCACCATATTCCATCTTCTACATTGTGATTTTCTCATTTTTCAACTTTTTCAGGGTTTCTCATCTTATTCCAAGTCCTACAATGAAATTTTCTCATTTTTTGACTTTTTCAGTGTGTCTCATCTTATTCCAAGTCCTAAAGTGTGATTTTCTCATTTTTCGACTTTTTCAGGGTTTCTCACCATATTGCACGTCCTACAAGTGTGAATTTCTTATTTTTGGACTTTTTTAGGAATTCTCATCATATTCCAGCTCCTACAGTGTGTTTTTGTCTTTTTTTGTCTTTTTCACGGTTTCTCACCTTATTCCAAGTCCTATATTGTGATTTTCTCATTTTTTGCCTTTTGCAGGGTTTCTCACCATATTGCAGGTACTACAAGTTTGATTTTCTTATTTTTGATCTTTCAGGGTTTCTCACCATATTCCAGGTCTTACTGTTTGATTTTCTCATTTTTAGACTTTTTCAGGGATTCTCATCATATTACAGGTACTACAGTGTGATTTTCTCATTTTTTGACTTTTTCAGGGTTTCTCATCATATTCCAAGTCCTAGAGTGTGATTTTCTCTTTTTTCGACTTTTTCAGAGTTTCTCACCATATTCCAGGTCCTACAGTGTGATTTTCTCATTTTAAGACTTTTTCAGGGTTTCTCAACATATTCCAACTCCTTCAGTGTATTTTTCTCATTTTTCGACTTTTTTAGGGTTTCTCATCTTATTCCAAGTCCTACAGTGTGATTTTCTCATTTTAAGACTTTTTCAGTGTTTCTCAACATATTCCAGGTCCTACAGTGTAATTTTCTCATTTTTTGACTTTTTCAGCGTTTCTCACCATATTGGAGGTTCTACAAGTGTGATTTTCTTATTTTTCGACTTTTTCAGGGTTTACTCACCATATTCCAGCTTCTACAGTGTATTTTTCTCATTTTTTGACTTTTTCACGGTTTCTCATCATATTCTAAATCCTACAGTGTGATTTTCTCATTTTTGGAATTTTTCAGGGTTTCTCACCATATTGCAGGTACTACAAGTTTGATTTTCTTATTTTTCCACTGTTTAAGTGTTTCTCACAATATTGCACAGGTCCAACTGTGTGATTTTCTCATTTGAGACTTTTTCAATGTTTCTCACCATATTGCAGCTACTACAGACTGATTTTCTCATTTTTGACTTTTTCAGGGTTTCTCATCATATTCCAAGTCCTAGATTGTGATTTTTCCAATTTTTCGCCTTTTTCAGAGTTTCTCACCATATTCCAGGTTCCACAGTGTGATTTTCTCATTTTTTGACTTTTTCAGGATTGCTCACCATATTCCATCTTCTACATTGTGATTTTCTCATTTTTCAACTTTTTCAGGGTTTCTCATCTTATTCCAAGTCCTACAGTGAAATTTTCTCATTTTTTGACTTTTTCAGGGTGTCTCATCTTATTCCAAGTCCTACAGTGTGATTTTCTCATTTTTCGACTTTTTCAGGGTTTCTCACCATATTGCAGGTCCTACACGTGTGAATTTCTTATTTTTGGACTTTTTCAGGGTTTCTCACCATATTCCAGGTACTACAGTGTGATTTTCTCATTTTAAGACTTTTTCAGGGTCTCTCACCATATTGCATGTCCTACAAGTGTGTATAACTTATTTTTCTACTTTTTAACGGTTTCTCTCCATATTCCATCTCCTACCGTGTACTTTTGTCATTTTTTGTCTTTTTCACGGTTTCTTATTTTATTCCAAGTCCTACAGTGTGATTTTCTCATTTTTTGACTTTTTCAGGGTTTCTCACCATATTGCATGTCCTACAAGTGTGAATTTCTTATTTTTCGACATTTTCAGTTTCTCACCATATCCCAGGTCCTACAGTGTGATTTTCTCATTTTAAGACTTTTTCAGGATTGCTCACCATATTCCATCTTCTACAATGTGATTTTCTCATTTTTCAACTTTTTCAGGGTTTCTCATCTTATTCCAAGTCCTACAGTGAAATTTTCTCATTTTTTGAGTTTTTCAGGGTGTCTCATCTTATTTCAAGTCCTACAGTGTGATTTTCTCATTTTCGACTTTTTCAGTGTTTCTCACCATATTCCAGGTACTACTGCGTGATTTTCTCATTTTTCGACTTTTTCAAGGTTTCTCACCATATTCCAGGTACTACTGCGTGATTTTCTCATGTTTTCGACTTTTTCAGAGTTTCTCACCATATTCCAGGTCCTACTTGTGATTTTCTCATTTTAATACTTTTTTAGTGTTTCTCACCATATTCCAGGTACTACAGTGTGATTTTCTCATTTTTTTACTTCTTCCGGGTTTCTCATCACATTCCAAGTCCTAGAGTGTGATTTTTGCTTTTTTCGAATTTTTAGGGTTTCTCAACATATTCCAGGTCCTTCAGTTTGTTATTCTCATTTTTCGTCTTTTTCAGGGTTTCTCACTAGCTTCCAGGTCCTACTGCGTGATTTTCTCATTTTCCGACTTCTTTCAGGGTTTCTCACCATATTCTGGGTCCTACTGCATGAATTTCTCATGTTTTGACTTTTTCAGGGTTCTCACCATATTCCAAGTCCTAGAGTGTGATATTCTCATTTTTTGACTTTTTCAGTGTTTCTCACCATATTCCAGGTCCTACAGTGTGATTTTCTCTTTTTTTAAATTTTTCGGGGTTTCTTACCTTATTCCAGGTTCTACATTGTCATTTTCTCATTTTTTGAATATTTCAGGTTTTCTCAACATATTCCAGGTCCTACACTGTCATTTTCTAATTTGCGACTTTTTCAGAGTTTCTCACCATATTCCAGGTCCTACAGTGTGATTTTCTCATTTTTTGACTTTTCAGGATTTCTCACCATATTCCATCTTCTACATTGTGATTTTCTCATTTTTCAACTTTTTCAGGGTTTCTCATCTTATTCGAAGTCCTACAGTGAAATTTTCTCATTTTTTGAGTTTGTCAGGGTGTCTCATCTTATTCCAAGTCCTACAGTGTGATTTTCTCATTTTTCGACTTTTTCTGTGTTTCTCACCATATTCCAGGTCCTACAGTGTGATTTTCTCTTTTTTAAATTTTTCGGGGTTTCTTACCTTATTCCAGGTTCTACATTGTCATTTTCTCATTTTTTGAATATTTCAGGTTTTCTCAACATATTCCAGGTCCTACACTGTCATTTTCTAATTTGCGACTTTTTCAGAGTTTCTCACCATATTCCATGTACTACAGTGTGATTTTTCTCATTTTTTGACTTTTTCAGGGTTTCTCACCATATTCCAAGTCCTACAGTGTGATTTTCTCATTTTTGGACTTTTCAGGTTTTCTCATCCTATTCCAAGTCCTAGAGTGTGATTTTCTCCTTTTTTGACTTTTTCATGTTTTCTCACCATATTCCAGGTCCTACAGTGTGATTTTTCTCTTTTTTTGACTTTTCAGGGTTTCTCACCATATTCCAGCTCCTACAGTGTGATTTTCTCATTTTTAGATTTTTTCAGGTTTTCTCATCATATTCCAAGTCCTACAGTGTGATTTTCTCATTTTTTGACTTTTTCAGAATTTCTCACCCTATTGCACGTCCTACAGTATGATTTTCTCATTTTTCGACTTTTTCAGGTTTTCTCACCATATTGCAGGTACTACAAGTTTGATTCTCTTATTTTTCGACTGTTTCAGGGTTTCTCACCATATTCCAAGTCCTACTGTGTGATTTTCTCATTTTTAGACTTTTTCAGTGTTTTCTCACAATATTCCAGGTACTTCAGTGTGATTTTCTCATTTTTTGACTTTTTCAGGTTTTCTCATCATATTCCAAATCCTACAGTGTGATTTTCTCTTTTTCCGACTTTTAAAGGGTTTCTTACCATATTCCATGTCCTAGTCTGTAATTTTCTCATTTTTCGACTTTTTCAGGGTTTCTCACCATATTGGAGGTCCTACTTGTGTGATTTTCTTATTCTTCGACTTTTTCAGGTTTTCTCACCACATTCCAACTCCTACAGTATATTTTTCTCATTTTTGACTTTTTCATTGTTTCTCATCATATTCCAAATCCTACAGTGTGATTTTTTTTCATTTTTCGACTTTTTGAGGGTTTCTCACCATATTGCAGGTACTTCAAGTTTGATTTTCTTATATTTCGACTCTTTCACGGTTTCTCACCATATTTCAGGTCCTACTGTGTGATTTTCTCATTTTTTGAATTTTTCAGTGTTTCTCACCATATTCCAGGTCCTACAGTGTGTTTTTCTCATTTTTCGACTTTTTCAGGGTTTCTCACCATATTGGAGGTCCTACAATTGTGATTTTCTAATTTTTTAACCTTTTCAGGGTTTCTCTCCATATTCCAGCTCCTACAGTGTATTTTTCTCATTTTTTTACTTTTTCACGGTTTCTCATCATATTCGAAGTCCTACAGTGTGATTTTCTCATTTTTCGACTTTTTCAGGGTTTCTCACCATATTTCAGGTACTACAAGTTTTATCTTATTTTTAGACTTTTTCAATGTTTCTCACCATATTCCAGGTACTACAGTGTGATTTTCTCATTTTTCTACTTTTTCAGGGTTTCTCATCATATTCCAAGTCCTACAGTGTGATTTTCTCATTTTTTGACTTTTTCTGGGTTTCTCATCATATTCCAAGTCCTAGAGTGTGATATTCTCATTTTTCGACTTTTTCAGTGTTTCTCACCATATTGCATGTATTACAAGTTTTATTTTCTTATTTTTGGACTCTTTCAGGGCTTCTCACCATATTCCACGTCTGACTGTGTGATTTTCTCATTTTAATACTTTTTTAGTGTTTCTCATCATATACCAGATACTACAGTGTGATTTTCTCATTTTTTGAATTTTTCAGGGTTTCTCATCATATTCCAAGTCCTAGAGTGTGATTTTCGCATTTTTCGAATTTTTCAGGGATTCTCAGCATATTCCAGTTCCTACAGTTTGATTTTCTAATTTTTCGACTTTTTCAGGGTTTCTCACCATATCCCAAGTCCTACAGTTTGATTTTCTCATTTTAAGACTTTTTCAGGGTCTCTCACCATATTGCAAGTCCTACAAGTGTGTATTTCTTTTTTTTTTTTTTTGACTTTTTCAGGACTTCTCACCATATTCCAGCTCCTACAGTGTCATTTTCTCATTTTTCGACATTTTCAGGGTTTCTTACCATATTCCAGGTCCTACAGTGTGATTTTCTCATTTTAAGACTTTTTCTGTGTTTCTCATCATATTCTGGGTCCTAGTGCATGATTTTTTCATTTTTCGACTTTTTCAGGGTTTCTCACCATATTGCAGGTCCTACAAGTTTGAATTTCTTATTTTTGCACTTTTTCAGGGTTTCTCACCATATTCCAGCTCCTACAGTGTGTTTTTGTCTTTTTTTGTCTTTTTCACGGTTTCTCATCTTATTCCAAGTCCTATATTCTGATTTTCTCATTTTTTGCCTTTTCCAGTGTTTCTCACCATATTGCAGGTACTACAAGTTTGATTTTCTTATTTTTGATCTTTCAGGGTTTCTCACCATATTCCAGGTCTTACTGTTTGATTTTCTCATTTTTAGACTTTTTCAGGGTTTCTCACCATATTCCAGGTACTACAGTGTGATTTTCTCATTTTTTGACTTTTTCAGGGTTTCTCATCATATTCCAAGTTCTAGAGTGTGATTTTCTCTTTTTTCGACTTTTTCAGAGTTTCTCACCATATTCCAGGTCCTACAGTGTGATTTTCTCATTTAAGATTTTTCAGGGTTTCTCAACATATTCCAACTCCTTCAGTGTATTTTTCTCATTTTTCGACTTTTTTAGGGTTTCTCATCTTATTCCAAGTCCTACAGTGTGATTTTCTCATTTTAAGACTTTTTCAGGGTTTCTCAACATATTCCAGGTCCTACAGTGTGATTTTCTCATTTTTTGACTTTTTCAGGGTTTCTCACCATATTGGAGGTTCTACAAGTGTGATTTCCTTATTTTTCGACTTTTTCAGGGTTTACTCACCATATTCCATCTTCTACAGTGTATTTTTCTCATTTTTTGACTTTTTCACGGTTTCTCATCATATTCTAAATCCTACAGTGTGATTTTCTCATTTTTGGAATTTTTCAGGGTTTCTCACCATATTGCAGGTACTATAAGTTTGATTTTCTTATTTTTCGACTGTTTCAGTGTTTCTCACAATATTGCAGGTTTAACTGTGTGATTTTCTCATTTTGAGACTTTTTCAATGTTTCTCACCATATTCCAGCTACTACAGACTGATTTTCTCATTTTTGACTTTTTCAGGGTTTCTCATCATATTCCAAGTCCTAGAGTGTGATTTTTCGAATTTTTCACCTTTTTCAGAGTTTCTCACCATATTCCAGGTTCCACAGTGTGATTTTCTCATTTTTTGACTTTTTCAGGATTGCTCACCATATTCCATCTTCTACATTGTGATTTTTTCATTTTTCAACTTTTTCAGGGTTTCTCATCTTATTCCAAGTCCTACAGTGAAATTTTCTCATTTTTTGACTTTTTCAGGGTGTCTCATCTTATTCCAAGTCCTACAGTGTGATTTTCTCATTTTTCGACTTTTTCAGGGTTTCTCACCATATTGCAGGTCCTACACGTGTGAATTTCTTATTTTTGGACTTTTTCAGGGTTTCTCACCATATTCCAGGTACTACAGTGTGATTTTTCTCATTTTAAGACTATTTCAGGGTCTCTCACCATATTGCCTGTCCTACAAGTGTGTATATCTTATTTTTCTAATTTTTAACGGTTTCTCTCCATATTCCATCTCCTACCGTGTACTTTTGTCATTTTTTGTCTTTTTCACGGTTTCTCATTTTATTCCAAGTCCTACAGGGTGATTTTCTCATTTTTTGACTTTTTCAGGGTTTCTCACCATATTGCAGGTCCTACAAGTGTGAATTTCTTATTTTTCGACATTTTCAGTTTCTCACCATATTCCAGGTCCTAGAGTGTGATTTTCTCATTTTAAGACTTTTTCAGGATTGCTCACCATATTCCATCTTCTACATTGTGATTTTCTCATTTTTCAACTTTTTCAGGGTTTCTCATCTTATTCCAAGTCCTACAGTGAAATTTTCTCATTTTTTGACTTTTTCAGGGTGTTTCATCTTATTCCAAGTCCTACAGTGTGATTATCTCATTTTTCGACTTTTTCAGGGTTTCTCGCCATATTGCAGGTCCTACAAGTGTGAATTTCTTATTTTTGGACTTTTTCAGGGTTTCTCACCATATTCCAGCTCCTACAGTGTGTTTTTGTCATTTTTTGGTCTTTTTCACGGTTTCTCATCTTATTCCAAGTCCTATATTGTGATTTTCTCATTTTTTGCCTTTTGAAGGGTTTCTCACCATATTGCAGGTACTACAAGTTTGATTTTCTTATTTTTGATCTTTCAGGGTTTCTCACCATATTCCAGGTCTTACTGTTTGATTTTCTCATTTTTAGACTTTTTCAGGGTTTCTCACCATATTCCAGGTACTGCAGTGTGATTTTCTCATTTTTTGACTTTTTCAGGGTTTCTCATCACATTCCAAGTCCTAGAGTGTGATTTTTGCTTTTTTTCGAATTTTTCAGGGTTTCTCAACATATTCCAGGTCCTACAGTTTGTTATTCTCATTTTTCCTCTTTTTCAGGGTTTCTCACTAGCTTCCAGGTCCTACTGCGTGATTTTCTCATTTTCCGACTTCTTTCAGGGTTTCTCACCATATTCTGGGTCCTACTGCATGAATTTCTCATGTTTTGACTTTTTCAGGTTTCTCACCATATTCCAAGTCCTAGAGTGTGATATTCTTATTTTTTGACTTTTTCAGTGTTTCTCACCATATTCCAGGTCCTACAGTGTGTTTTTCTCTTTTTTTAAATTTTTCGGGGTTTCTTACCTTATTCCAGGTTCTACATTGTCATTTTATCATTTTTTAATATTTCAGGTTTTCTCAACATATTCCAGGTCCTACACTGTCATTTTCTTATTTGCGACTTTTTCAGAGTTTCTCACCATATTCCATGTACTACAGTGTGATTTTTCTCATTTGTTGACTTTTTCAGGGTTTCTTACCATATTCCAAGTCCTACAGGGTGATTTTCTCATTTTTTGACTTTTTCAGAGTTTCTCACCATATTCCAAGTCCTAGAGTGTGATATTCTCATTTTTCGACTTTTTCAGTGTTTCTCACCATATTGCATGTACTACAAGTTTTATTTTCTTATTTTTGGACTTTTTCAGGGTTTCTCACCATATTCCAGGTCCTACTGTGTGATTTTCTCATTTTAATACTCTTTTAGTGTTTCTCACCATATACCAGGTACTACAGTGTGATTTTCTCATTTTTTGAATTTTTCAGGGTTTCTCATCATATTCCAAGTCCTAGAGTGTGATTTTCGCATTTTTCGAATTTTTCAGGGATTCTCAGCATATTCCAGTTCCTACAGTTTGATTTTCTAATTTTTCGACTTTTTCAGGGTTTCTCACCATATCCCAAGTCCTACAGTGTGATTTTCTCATTTTAAGACTTTTTCAGGGTCTCTCACCATATTGCAAGTCCTACAAGTGTGTATTTCTTTTTTTTTTTTTTTGACTTTCATGACTTCTCACCATATTCCAGCTCCTACAGTGTCATTTTCTCATTTTTCGACATTTTCAGAGTTTCTTACCATATTCCAGGTCCTACAGTGTGATTTTCTCATTTTAAGACTTTTTCTGTGTTTCTCATCATATTCTGGGTCCTAGTGCATTATTTTCTCATTTTTCGACTTTTTCAGGGTTTCTCACCATATTCCAAGTCCTAAAGTGTGATTTTCTCATTTTTTGACTTTTTCAGGGTTTCTCATCATATTCCAAGTCCTAGAGTGTGATATTCTCATTTTTTGACTTTTTCAGGGTTTGTCACCATATTGCATGTACTACAATTTTGATTTTCTTATTTTTCAACTCTTTCAAGGTTTCTCACCACTTTCCAGGTCCTACTGGGTGATTTTCTCATTTTAAACTTTTTTAGTGTTTCTCAAAATATTCCAGGTACTACAGTGTGATTTTTTTATTTTTTGACTTTTTCACGGTTTCTCATCATATTCCAAGTCCTAGAGTGTGATTTTTGCCTTTTTTAGAATTTTTCAGGGTTTCTCAACATATTCCAGGTCCTACAGTTTGATTTTCTCATTTTTCGACTTTTTCAGGGTTTCTCACCAGCTTCCAGGTCCTACTGCGTGATTTTCTCATTTTTCGACTTTTATCAGGATTTCTCACCATATTCTGGGTCCTACTACATGATTTTCTCATTTTTCGATGTTTCAGGGTTTCTCACCATATTCCAGTCCAAGAGTGTGATTTTCTCATTTTTTAACTTTTTCAGGGTTTCTTACGGTATTCCAGGTTCTACATTGTCATTTTCTCATTTTTGAATATTTCAGGTTTTCTCAACATATTCCAGGTCCTACACTGTCATTTTATAATTTGCGACTTTTTCAGAGTTTCTCACCATATTCCATGTACTACAGTGTGATTTTTCTCATTTTTTGACTTTTTCAGGGTTTCTCACAATATTCCAGTTCCTACGGTGTGATTTTCTCATTTTAAGACTTTTTCAGTATTTTTCACCATATTCCAAGTACTACAGTGTGATTTTCTATTTTAAGACTTTTTCAGTGTTTCTCACCAAATCCCAGGTCCTACTGCGTGATTTTCTCATTTTTCGACCTTTTCAGGGTTTCTCACCATATTCCAAGTCCTACAGTGTGATTTTCTCATTTTTCGACTTTTTCAGTTTTTCTGACCATATTCCAAGTCCTACAGTGTGATTTTCTCATTTTTTGACTTTTTCAGGGTTTCTCAACATATTCCAAGTCCTAGAGTGTGATTTTTGCTTTTTTCAAATTTTTCAGGGTTTCTCAACATATTCCAGATCCTACAGATTGATTTTCTCATTTTTCGACTTTTTCAGCGTTTCTCACCAGCTTCCAGGTCCTACTGCGTGATTTTCTTATTTTTTGACTTTTTTTCAGGGTTTCTCACCATATTCTGGGTCCTACTGCATGATTTTCTCATTTTTCGACATTTTCAAGGTTTCTTACCATATTCCAAGTCCTAGAGTGTGATATTCTCATTTTAAGACTTTTTCAGTGTTTCTCACCATATTCCAGGTACTACTGCATGATTTTCTCATTTTTCGACTTTTTCAGGGTTTCTCACCATATTCCAAGTCCTACAGTGTGACTTTTCATTTTTTGACTTTTTCAGGGTTACTCATCTTATTCCAAGCCACACCCATCTTTAAATTTTTAGAAGAAAATGTGAGGCTGTGTTTATATACATCATATGCAGATCGTTAGAGGGATTTAGATTCTCCAGAATCTGACACCCTCTTCTGGAGTGTCTAAAGATAGCTACAGTGTACTTATATCTAATAAATAAATAAATAAATAAATAAATAAATAAATAAATAAATAAATATATAAATAAACATTATTTAAAAAGGATAAGAAAGAAAGAAAGACCAGGCAGGCCTGCCATCCTTATCTCTGTCTGTCTGTCTGTCTGTCTGTCTGATACCCTGGAACTGGAGAAGGGCCACCATATAGTTGCTGGTAGTTGATCCCAGATTCTCTAGAAGAGGAGACAATGCTGTTAATTGTTGAGCCCTTTCAGTGGCCCCACACATCTTTAAATTTTTGGAAGTAAATGTGAGTCTGTGTTTATGTACATCATATGCAGACCATAAGAGGGATTTAGATTCTCCAGAATCTGACACCCTCTTCTGGAGTGTCTGAAGACCGCTACAGTGTACTTATATTTAATAAATACATAAATAAATAAATAAACATTTTTAAAAAGGATAAGAAAGAAAAAAAACCAGGCAGGCCTGCCATCCTTATCTCTGTCTGTCTGTCTGTCTTTCTGTCTGATCCCCTAGAACTGGAGATGAGCCACCATATAGTTGCTGGTAGTTGATCCCAGGTTGTCTGCAAGAGGAGATAATGCTGTTAATTGTTGAGCCCTTACAGTGACCCCATGCATCTTTAAATTTTTGAAGTATATGTGAGGCTGTGTTTATGTATATCATATGCAGACCATAAGAGGGATTTAGATTCTCCAGAATCTGACACCCTCTTCTGGAGTGTCTGAAGACAGACACAGTGTACTTATATCTAATAAATACATACATACATAAATAAATAAATAAATAAATAAATAAATAAATAAATAAACATTTTTTATAAAGAATAAGAAATAAAGAAAGACCAGGCAGGCCTGCCATCCTTATCTCTGTCTGTCTTTCTGTCTGTCTTTCTGATCCACTGGAACTGGAGATGGGCCACCATATAGTTGCTGGTAGTTGATCCCAGGTTCTCTGGAAGATGAGACAATGCTGTTAATTGTTGAGCCCTCTCAGTGGCCCCACACATCTTTAAATTTTTAGAAGTATACGTGAGTCTGTGTTTATGTACATCATATGCAGGCCATAAGAGGGATTTAGATTCTCCAGAATCTGACACCCTCTTCTGGAGTGTCTGAAGACAGCTACAGTGTACTTATATCTAATAAATACATAAATAAATAAATAAATAAGTAAACATTTTTTCAAAGGGATAAGAAAGAAAGAAAGACCAGGCAGGCCTGCCATCCTTATCTCTGTCTGTCTGTCTGTCTGTCTGTCTGATCCCCTGGAACTGGAGATGGGCCACCATATAGTTGCTGGTAGTTGAGCCGAGGTTCTCTGGAAGAGGAGACAATGCTGTTCATTGTTGTGCCCTTTCAATGGCCCCACCCATCTTTAAATATTTAGAACTGTATGTTAGGCTGTGTTTATGTACATCATATGCAGATTATAAGAGGGATTTAGATTCTACAGAAACTGACACCATCTTCTGGAGTATCTAAAAACAGCTACAGTGTACTTATATCTAATAAATAAATAAATAAATAAATAAATAAACAATTTTTAAAAAGGATAAGAAGGAAAGAAAGACCAGGCAGGCCTGCCATCCATATCTCTGTCTGTGTGTCTGTCTGTCTGTCTGATCCCTGGGAACTGGAGAAGAGCCACCATATAGTTGCTGGTAGTTGATCCCAGGTTCTGTGGAAGAGGAGATAATGCTGTTAATTGTTGAGCCCTTTTAGTGGCCCCACCCTTCATTAAATTTTTAGAAGTATATCTGAGGCTGTGTTTATGTACATCATATGCAGACCAGAAGATGGTTTTAGATTTTTCAGAATCTGACACCGTCTACTGGAGTGTCTGAAGACAGCTACAGTCTACTTATATCTAATAAATACATAAATAAATAAATTAAAAAATAAATAAACATTTTTTTATAAAGGATAAGTAAGAAAGAAAGAAAAATCAGGCAGGCCTGCAATCCTTATCTCTGTCTGTCTGTCTGTCTGTCTGAACCTCTGGACCTGGATATGGGACACCATATATTTGCTGTTAGTTTTTCCCAGGTTCTCTGGAAGAGGAGACAATGCTGTTAATTGTTGAGCCCTTTCAGTGGCCCCACCCATATTTAAATGTTTAGAAGTATATGTGAGGCTGTGTTTATGTACATCATATGCAGACCATAAGAGGGATTTAGATTCTCCAGAATCTGACACCCTTTTCTGGACTGTCTGAAGACAGCTACAGTGTACTTATGTCTAATAAATACATAAATAAATAAATAAATAAATAAATAAATAAATAAATAAACAAACATTTTTTAAACAGGATAAGTAAGAAAGAAAGACCTGGCAGGCCAGCCATCCTTATCTCTGTCTGTCTGTATGTCTGTCTGATACCCTGGAAATACAGATGGGCCACCATATAGTTGCTGGAAGTTGATCCCAGGTTCTCTGGAAGAGGAGACAATGATGTTAATTGTTGAGCCCTTTCAATGGTCCCACCCATCTTTAAATTTTTAGAATTGTATGTGAGGCTGTGTTTATGTACATCATATGCAGACCATAAGAGGGATTTAGATTCTCCAGTATCTGACACCCTCTTCTGGAGTGTCTGCAGACAGCTACAGTGTACTTATATCTAATAAATAAATAAATAAATAAATAAATAAATAAATAAATAAATAAATAAACATTTTTAAAAAGGATAAGAAAAAAAGAAAGACCAGGCAGGCCTGCCATCCATATCTCTGTTTGTCTGTCTGTCTGTCTGTCTGTCTGATCCCTGGGAACTGGAGATGAGCCACCATATAGTTACTGGTAGTTGATCCCAGGTTCTCTGGAAGAGGACATAATGCTGTTAATTGTTGAGCCCTTTCAGTGGCCCCACCCTTCATTAAATTTTTGGAAGTATATCTGAGGCTGTGTTTATGTACATCATATGCAGACCATAAGATGGTTTTAGATTCTTCAGAATCTGACACCCTCTACTGGAGTGTCTGAAGACAGCTACAGTGTACTTATATCTAATAAATACATAAATAAATAAATTAATAAATAAATAAACATTTTTTAAAAGGATAAGAAAAAAAGAAAGACCAGGCAGGCCTGCGATCCTTATCCCTGTCTGTCTGTCTGTCTGTCTGATACCCGGGAACTGGAGATGGGCCACCATATAGTTGCTGATAGTTGATCCCAGGTTCCCTGGAAGAGGAGACAATGCTGTTAATTGTTGAGCCCTTTCAGTGGCCTCAGCCACCTTTACATTTTTAGAAGTATATGTGAGGCTGTGTTTATGTTCATCATATGCAGACCATAAGAGGGATTTAGATTCTCCAGAATCTGACATCCTCTTCTGGCGTGTCTGAAGACAGCTACAGTGTACTTATATCTAATAAATAAATAAATAAATAAATAAAGAAATAAAGAAATAAATAAATACATAAATCAATAAACATGTTTTAAAAGGATAAGAAAGAAAGAAAGAACAGGCAGGTGTAGCCTCCCTTCCCCCCAGCCTGGAACCTGCCTGCTCAAGGGTGGAGCTACCGACTCATTCGTCCTGCCAAGCCCACTGCTGGAACCTGCCTCTGCTGCCTGGAGTCACACACGGGTTCGTCCTGCTACTGGACCCTGAGTCACTTGGCGGGAAATTGGGTTCCCTCCCCCTTCCTTTATAAACTGAGTGTCTGGAAATATTAAATTGAGCCTCGATCAGAACTTGTTGTCCTGGCTTCATTCTTTTCTTCCGCCCCGTCTAGTTTCCTCTCTTTGCAGGGAACTGCCATTCTCAGTGAACCGTTCGTGTTGTGGACCGCGGGCGGGCCGCAACAGTTGGCGCCAGAACTGGGACCTGAAGAATGGCAGAGGGATGTTAAGAGAAACGACTGCTGTGTGGAGCTCCACAAGAAAGGAAAGAATCTTCGTATCGGAGGAGCATCGGAGCAACGGACAGGTACACATGCTAGCGCTAGCCTAAAAAATTTCAGTTTTGTAAAGTGTTGCTGAGGATGCGGTAGGATACGAATCAAGTTTGAAACAGTGCTGACCCAACACTGGTTCTGCTTTGGGTCAGCAGTTCGTAAATCAGAACTAGATACGGAGACAGGCGGTGTGCCGCAGCTTTTTAGAAAGCTGCTTAGGTGGAAGAAGGAAGGGTTCAAAGTCAGAAATCTTTTAGATAAGATAGATAGCTGTTGTCCATGGTTCAAAGAAGAAGAAACGATAGATTGTGGAACCTGGGAGAAAGTTGGTGAGGCCCTGAAGCGAGTTAAAGTTTGAGATTAAGCTTCAGAGGCTGAGTCTCTTAAGATATTTCTAGTTTAGATAATGATTAATGTGGTTCCTATCCTAAATAGTAAAATTTAAGATAAGATATAAAGCAATGCCTCTTTATTAAAGCGTTAAAGCTTGCTTTAATAGGTATTCATAGGTATTAATTGATATCCAAACTTCGTAATATGATAGTAATGCTTCTAATATTGATTTTAACAGTGATAAATTGTTTTAAACATAGGTTTTGCTTTCCCAAAGTTATAGGTATTATCCTAACCTTGCACAAAAACTTAAAAATTATGGTTAAAACTGCCATTGTTCCATTGACTGCAGCTTGCAGTTTGATTGCAAATTTAAGATTGATGCTCAGATTAAAAAGTATTTTACCTTTGAGTCAATACAGGGCTCTGGGCAGTCCCAGAGCGGCTTGTGGCCTTTTCTTTTGTTTTGCAAACAATGCCTAAAAAAGTTTTTCCCTGTGTTCAAGAAAATTTCTTTTTAACAGTGTTACAGATCTATTCAGATGTTTAAAATAATGCTTAAATTCAAAGATTTTTGCTTCTAGTAAACTGGTAATCACTAGAAAATTTTGCCTCTACGTATGGCTAATATAGCTTTACATTATGTAAGAAAAATGTTTATTGTTTCTGCTTCTTTACAAGAAGCCAAAAGTTTTAATCTTTCAGTATATATTGTTTCCTAAGTGAAAAGTATTTTATTAACTAATGCTTCTCAAGGGAAGTTTACCTTAAATCCTTGCTCTCACCCAAAAGATTCAGAGACAGTATCCTTTTATTATTTAGTGTTTTAGTTTACTACAAAAGGTTTTACAAAAAATAAAGAAAGCTTTTATAATTGTTGTTAATTGGTAATTAAAAATTAGTTGTGCCCAAGACAATTCTTTGGCCAAAAAAACCACATTATTGTAAAGTCATTTTTCTCATCCTCCCAGCCGATCGTTGGCCACGTGGGCCCAACTAGCTGCTGTGGAGCGGAGTCTTAAGACACACAGTTGCCCCTATTCCAGCACAAATAATCTGGTTGTGTGCTGTAGATAGTGTTTTAAAATGCTGAACAATCAAACCTTAATTTATATATTGATAGTCAATGCTGCATCTCTGAGCTCATAATTACTTAAAATTGTTCATCCCTCAGATACTATTAATTCTCAAATTTACAATTGCTTATACATATTTTTAGTTAATAAATAAATAAATTATGCACGTGTGACTCTTAATAACTTTTCTAGCCTTCTAGTTACAACCGTTCCTTAAGAAAAATAATTGAAAGTGCAATTAGTCACTGCCCCTTTACAGCCAAATATTTAAAATGTTTTGTCCAAAAAGTTATTAATTCAAAAGGTTAGATATTGTAAAATTTTAAACTTTAACCTCTTAAAAGACAAAAGAGAGAAATTGTATCCCCATATATACTATTTAGTGCATTTCCATGCACACTATTTAAAACATACCTTTATTTTCAAAATTTGAGATTAAAATGTCAAATTTAATAAATGCTTTTTAGTATCTTAAAAGGGTCTACTTATTGGCTTATAGATTGATCCTAAAACAGCTACCTTATTAAGAAAAGGAAAAAACAGGTTCTCTCCACAGAACTCTACAAAAGCATATTGGTAATTCGTGTGCTGAGCTGACAGGTAAGTTAACTCAGTGTCCTGATTAAAAGGACTAAAAGATTAAATTCATGTTTTAGATCCATCCTTGCTTGTCATTTTTCCAGTTTAGACTAGCTTCTAGCCTTTTAACTTTATAACAATAGTACATCAGAGACTGTATATTCAGACTTAGTAAAATTAGTCATTTAATAGAGTCATAATGATTTTTCACTCTTCTTCAGTGTGACCAGCCATTCTAACTCAATCTTAGACTGGTCTAATATTCAGTCCAATTATTAGAGATTCCTATATTCTAAATTACCTAACAAAGTTAATTCAGAGCGTTTCCCCCAAGGTCACCAAAGGCTCACCTTGCCTTTACCTTATTTGTCCTAAACTTTTTGCAAACTGACATTAAAGGTCAGTCTGCAGCGGAACGCCACTGGCACCCAGTTACTTCTAATTCTTATGCATTGGTAAAATGGAAGGACGCCCTGACTAATAAATGGAAGGGTCCAGATCCAGTTCTAATCTGGGGAAGAGGCTCGGTTTGTGTTTTTTCACGAGATGAAGATAAAGCACAGTGGCTACCAGAGAGATTAATTCGTCAGGTAAACACAGATTCTGTCTCTTCTCGTAAGTATCATTCTAAAGACTAAAATTCCTCTTGTGCTGGGAGTGGAAGCTCTCAAAAAACACTGTTTCCTCTGAGCCAATTCCCCTACAAGAGGCCGGAGATTAACTTTAGCTTTACAATTTGCATCTAAATAAAGTACCTTGACTTCTCCAAACAGAAAATTTACATTGCTACACTCTCATTGTTTAGAATTCTTCCTTCTCTCAAGCAGGTCAATCTACATTCTCCGGTTCTCCGCCCCGCCCCTACGAGCAAACAGGTGGTATTGCTAATCTCCCTTCCAAGGACATCCCAGCATGTGGCTTTTCAGTCTAAAATAGGATTTAGATTTAACAGGAGAGCTAGGGAAGTAAAAATTTCATATATATTTACAAAGATTAGTTCTTATTTTAATAGAAATAGGCTTAGTCCCTTAGCTGGCCTCTGGCTTTTCACCCTTGCTGTTACTGCAAGGTGTCCTTAGTTCCTCAGGCTACTGGAAATAACAGGGATGAAGAGGAAAGACTTTCAGCTCCTATTTTAACCAAAATTAATGGTGTTAATACTGACATAGTTCTTGTCTAGGCCTTGCTAAATCTGAGGTTGACAAGTCTCATATAGAGACCTCGCAATAACTCAGAATTGCGCTACTGATTCATAATCATATGAATACGGTATGGGTACCGCTTGGCGCAGGAGATTACTGCGGAGGGAAGGTCCAGTTTGACCGTTTCTGAGTTCCCTGTGCGACACACCTGATTTGAAAGAGGTTGGTATCTGACTCCAGCTAAAAACCAAAAATACTTAAGGCTCTGCCTCCCGTCCCCAAAAGATACCAAGAGCCACAGATGTGGGTTGTTATAACGCCCACGGGAGGAATCAGGTCAATGTCCACCCAAGTCAAGGTTTAAGGCCCACTCATCTATGGATGAAAAAAATCATTTGATCACCTCTGTTAAGCATTGCCTATTTAAACTTAATTAATAGGGGGGAGAGAGATTGGAGACCTTGCTGTTGTAAGAGCAGGCCCTTCACTGCCTCCCACCCAAAAAATAAAAAAGCCAATTGGCCTTGTACTAGGAGCCAGCCAGTCTTAACCCCTTCTCCCTGTCCCCCTGCCTTTCACCCAAAATTGTGGATAATTTTCAGCTCAGTGTTATTCTAAAATTGTTTAGTTAAACTCAGCCAGGGTTCCAACGCCCTACTTAAAATGTAAACAGGTAGCTACCTATTCAGCACTAATTAGCATTATAAAGTCAGAGCCTACAGCCCAGTGCTGCTATTCAGTCAGTGCTTTTAAGACAGTCTCAGCCAGATACAGTTTTTACTTTAGCCCTAGGAACTCAGGCAGAACTATTGAACATAGATAATTTTTCTGCCACAGGCCACCCCCTTTTTTTTTATTTTTGTTTTGTTATCTAATGGGGGGAAATATGGCCTCCCTTCCCCCCAGCCTGGAACCTGCCTGCTCAAGGGTGGAGCTACCGGCTCATTCGTCCTGCCACGCCCACTGCTGGAACCTGCCTCTGCTGCCTGGAGTCACACACGTGTTCCTCCTGCTACTGGACCCTGAGTTACTGGGCGGGAAATTGGGTTCCCTCCCCCTTCCTTTATAAACTGAGTGTCTGGAAATATTAAATTGAGCCTCAATCAGAACTTGTTGTCCTGGCTTCATTCTTTTCTTCCGCCCCATCTAGTTTCCTCTCTTTGCAGGGAACTGCCATTCTCAGTGAACCGTTCGTGTTGTGGACCGCGGGCGGGCCTCAACAGGCAGGCCTGCCATCCTTATCTCTGTCTGTGTCTGTCTCTCTGTCTGATCCCCTGGAACTGGAGATGGGCCACCATATAGTTGCTGGTAGTTGATCCCAGGTTCTCTGGAAGAGGAGAAAATGCTGTTAATTGTTGAGCGCTTTCAGCGGCCCCACCCATCTTTATATTTTTAGAAGTATATGTGAGGCTGTGTTTATATACATCATATGCAGACCATAAGAGTGATTTAAATTCTCCAGAATCTGACACCCTCTTCTGGAGTGTCTGAAGAAAGCTACAGTGTACTTATATCTAATAAATAAATAAATAAATAAATAAATAAATAAATAAATAAATAAATAAATAAGTAAACATTTTTTCAAAAGGATAAGTAAGAAAGAAAGACCAGGCAGGCCTGCCATCCTTATCTCTGAATGCCTTTCTGTCTGTCTGATCCCCTGGAACTGGAGATGGGCCACCATATAGTTGCTGGTAGTTTATCCCAGGTTCTCTGGAAGAGGAGATAATGCTGTTAATTTTTGAGCCCTTTCAGTGGCCCATCCCATCTTTAAATTTTTAGAGGTATTTGTGAGGCTGTGTTTATGTACATCATATGCAGACCATAAGAGGGATTTAGATTCTCCAGAATCTGACACCCTCTTCTGGAGTGTCTGAAGACAGCTACAGTGTACTTATATCTAATAAATAAATAAATAAATAAATAAATAAATAAATAAATAAATAAACATTTTTTAAAAGGATAAGAAAAAAAGAAAGACCAGGCAGGCCTGCGATCCTTATCCCTGTCTGTCTGTACGTCTGTCTGTCTGATCTCCTGGAACTGGAGATGGGCCACAATATAGTTGCTGGTAGTTGTTCCCAGGTTCTCTGGAAGAGGGGACAATGCTGTTAATTGTTGAGCCCTTTCAGTGGCCCCTCTGATCTTTAAATTTTTAGAGGTGTATGTGTGGCTGTGTTTATGTACATCATATGCAGACCATAAGAGGGATTTAGATTCTTGAGAATCTGACACCCTCTTCTGGAGTGTCTGAAGACAGCTACAGTGTACTTATATCTAATAAATAAATAAATAAATAAATAAATAAATAAATAAATAAACATTTTTTAAAAAGGATAAGAAAGAAAGAAAGAACTGGCAGGCCTGCCATCCTTATCTCTGTCTCTGGGTCTGTCTGATCCCCGGGAACTAAAGATGGGCCACCATATAGTTGCTGATAGTTGATCCCAGGTTCTCTGGAAGAGGAGACAATGCTGTTAATTGTTGAGCCCTTTCAGTGGCCTCAGCCATCTTTAAATTTTTAGAAGTATATGTGAGGCTATGTTTATGTACATCATATGCAGAACATAAGAGGGATTTAGATTCTCCAGAATCTTACACCCTCTTCTGGAGTGTCTGAAGACAGCTACAGTGTACTTATATCTAATTAATACATAAATAAATAAATAAATAAATAAATAAATAAATAAATAAACATTTTTTAAAAGGATAAGAAAGAAAGAAAGAACAGGCAGGCCTGCCATCCTTATCTCTGACTGTCTGTCTGTCTGTCTGATCCCCTGGAACTGGAGATGGGCCACCATATAGTTGCTAGAAGTTGATCCCAGGTTCTCTGGAAGAGGAGACAATGCTGTTAATTGTTGAGCCCTTTCAGTGGCCGCACACATCTTTAAATTTTTCGAAGTAAATGTGAGTCTGTGTTTATGTACATCATATGCAGACCATAAGAGGTATTTATATTCTTCAGAATCTGACACCCTCTTCTGGAGTGTCTGAAGACAGCTATAGTGTACTTATATCTAATAAATACATAAATAAATAAATAAATAAATAAATAAATAAATAAATATTTTAAAAAGGATAAGAAAAAAAGAAAGACCAGGAAGGCCTGCCATCCTTATTTCTGTCTATCTGTCTGTCTGTCTGATACCCTGGAACTGGAGATGCGCCACCATATAGTTGCTGGTAGTTGATCCCAGTTTCTCTGCAAGAGGAGACAATGCTGTTAATTTTTGAGCCCTTTCAGTGGCCCCACCCATCTTTAAATTTTTGGAAGTATTTGTGAGGCTGTGTTTATGTACATCATATGCAGACCATACGAGGGATTTAGATTCTCCAGAATCTGACACCCTCTTCTGGAGTGTCTGAAGACAACTAGAGTGTACTTATAATTAATAAATACATAAATAAATAAATAAACATGTTTTAAAAAGGATAAGAAAGAAAGAAAAACCAAGCAGGCCTGCCATCCTTGTCTGTTTGTCTGTCTGTCTGTCTGATCCCCTGAAACTGGAGATGGGCCACCATATTTTTGCTGGTAGTTGATCCCAGGTTCTCTGGAAGAGGAGACAATGCTGTTATTTGTTGAGCCCTTTAAGTGGCCCCACCCATCTTTAAATTTTTAGAAGCATATGTGAGGCTGTGTTTATATACATCATATGCAGACCATAAGAGGGATTTAGATTCTCCAGAATCTGACACCCTCTTCTGGAGTGTCTGAAGACAGCTACTGTGTACTTATATCTAATAAATACATAAATACATAAATAAATAAATAAATAAACATTTTTTAAAAGGATAAGAAGGAAAAAAAGACAAGGTAGGCCTGCCATCCTTATCTCTGTCTGTCAGTCTGTCTGTCTGATCCCCTGGAATAGAGATGGGCCACCATATAGTTGCTGGTAGTTGATCCCAGGTTCTCTGGAAGAGGAGACAATGCTGTTAATTGTTGAGCCCTTTCAGTGGCCCCACCCATCTTTAAATTTTTAGAAGTATATGTGAGGCTGTGTTTATGTACATTGTATGCAGACCATAAGAGGGATTTAGATTCTCCAGAAACTGATACCCTCTTCTGGAGTGTCTGAAGACATCTACAGTGTACTTATATCTAATAAATAAATAAATAAATAAATAAATAAATAAAGAAAGAAAGAAAGAAAGAAAGAAAGAAAGAAAGAAAGAAAGAAAGAAAGAAACATGTTTTAAAAAGAATAAGAAAGAAAGAAAAACCAGGCAGGCCTGCCATCCTAGTCTGTCTGTCTGTCTGTGTGATACCCGGGAACTGGAGATGGGCCACCATATAGTTGCTGGTAGTTGATCCCAGGTTCTCTGGAAGAGGAGACAATGCTGTTAATTGTTGAGCCCTTTCAGTGGCCCCACCCATCTTTAAATTTTGA
The DNA here is from genome assembly GCF_978045245.1 of Mus caroli. NCBI lineage: Eukaryota > Metazoa > Chordata > Mammalia > Rodentia > Muridae > Mus > Mus caroli. The sequence goes on from NW_028227295.1 coordinate 54,431, forward strand.
GAAGTATATGTGAGGTTGTGTTAATGTACATCATATGCAGTCCATAAGAGGGATTTAGATTCTCCAGAATCTGACACCCTCTTCCTGAGTTTCTGAAGACAGCTACAGTGTACTTAAATCTAATAAATAAATACATACATAAATAAATAAATAAATAAATAAACATTTTAAAAGGATAAGAAAGAAAGAAAGAAAGAAAGAAAGAAAGAAAGAAAGAAAGAAAGAAAGAAAGAACAGGCAGGCCTGTGATCCTTATCTCTTCTGTCTGTCTGTCTGTCTATCTGATTCCCTGGAACTGGAGATGGGCCACCATATAGTTGCTGGTAGTTGATCCCAGGTTCTCTGAAAGAGGAGACAATGCTGTTAATTGTTGAGCCCTTTCAGTGGCCCCACACATCTTTAAATTTTTGGAAGTAATTGTGAGTCTGTGCTTATGTACATCATATGCAGTCCATAAGAGGGATTTAGATTCTCCAGAATCTGACACCCTCTTCCTGAGTGTCTGAAGACAGCTACAGTGTACTTATATCTAATAAATACATAAATAAATAAATAAATAAATAAACATTTCTTTAAAAGGATAAGAATGAAAGAAAGACCAGGCAGGCCTGCCATCCTTATCTCTATCTGTCTGTATGTCTGTCTGTCTGTCTGATCCCCTGGAACTGGAAATGGGCCACCATATAGTTGCTGGTAGTTGAACCCAGTTTCTCTGGAAGAGGAGACAATGCTGTTAATTTTTGAGACATAAAATGGCCCCACCCATCTTTAAATTTTTAGAAGTATATGTGAGGCTGTGTTTATGTACATCATTTGCAGACCATAAGAGGGATTTAGATTGTCCAGAATCTGACACCCTCTTCTGGAGTGTCTGAAGACTGCTACCATGTACTCATATCTAATAAATACATAAATAAATAAATAAATAAATAAATAAATAAATAATCATTTTTTAAAAATGATAAGAAAAAAAGAAAGACAAGGCAGGCCTGCGATCCTTAACTCTGTCTGTCTGTCTGTCTGTCTGATCTCCTGGAACTGGAGATGGGCCACCATATAGTGTCTGGTAGTTGATCCCAGGTTCTCCTGAAAAGGAGACAATGCTGTTAATTGTTGAACCCTTTCAGTGGCCCCACACATCTTTAAATTTTTGGAAGTAAATGTGAGTCTGTGTTTATGTACATCATATGCAGACCATAAGAGGGATTTATATTCTCCAGAATCTGACACCCTCTTCTGGAGTGTCTGAAGACAGCTACAGTGTACTTATATCTAATAAATAAATAAATAAATAAATAAATAAATAAATAAATAAATAAATAAGTAAACATTTTTTCAAAAAGTTAAGAAAGAAAGAAAGACCAGCAGGACTGCCATCCTTATCTCTGACTGTCTGTCTGTCTGTCTGATCTTCTGGAACTGGAGATGGGCCACCATATTGTTGCTGGTAGTTGATCCCAGGTTCTCTGGAAAAGGGACAATGCTGTTAATTGTTGAGCCCTTTCAGTGGCCCCACTCATCTTTAAATTTTTAGAAGTGTATGTGAGGCTGTGTTTATGTACATTGTATGCAGACCATAAGAGGGATTTAGATTCTCCAGAACCTTATACACTCTTCTGGAGTGTCTGTCTCTCTCTCTGTCTTTCCCTTCTCTCTCTGTCTCTGTCTCTCTATGTCTCTCTCTGTCTCTTTCTGTCTCTCTCTGTCTCTATCTCTGTCTCTCTCTGTTTCTCTCTTTGTCTCTCTCTGTCTCTCTCTATGTCTCTCTCTATCTCTCTATGTCTCTCTCTGTAGGTCTCTTTCTGTCTCTCTCTGTCGCTCTCTGTCTTTCTCTGTCTCTCTCTGTCTTTCTCTCTTTGTCTCTTTTCTGTCTCTGTCTGTTTCTCTCTCTGTTTCTCTCTGTCTGTCTCTGTCTTTTTTTGTCTCTCTCTGTATTTCTATGTCTCTCTATGTCTCTCTCTCTGTATCTCTCTGTCTCGCTTTGTTTCTCTTTGTCTTACTCTGTCTCTCTTGTCTCTCTCTATCCCCATCTCTGTCTCTCTCGGTCTCACTCTGTCTCTCTCTGTGTCTCTCTCTGTCTCTCTCTCTCTGTCTCTCTCTGTCTCTCTCTCTGTAACTCTCTGTCTCTCTCTCAGTCGCTCTCTGTCTCTCTCTATGTCTCTCTCTATCCCTATCTCTGTCTCTCTGTGTCTCTCTCTGCTCTCTCTCTGTCTCTCTCTTTGTCTCTGTTTCTCTCTTTCTCTCTCTCTGTCTCTCTCTGTCTCTATTTATGTCTCTCTCTGTCTCTCTCTCTGTCTCTCCCTGTCTCTCTCTTTCTCTTTGTCTCTCTATGTCTCTCTCTGTCTCAATCTCTGTCTCTCTCTGTAGGTCTCTTTCTGTCTCTCTCTGTCGCTCTCTGTGTCTCTGTTTCTCTCTTTGTCTCTCTCTGTCTCTCTCTGTCTCTCTTTCTGTTTCTCTCACTCTCTCTCTGTCTCACTCTCTGTCTCTCTCTGTGTCTCTCTCTGCCTCTCTCTATCTCTCTCTGTCTCTTTCTCTATCTCTCTCTGTCTCTCTCTGTCTCTCTCTTTGTCTCTCTGTGTCTCTTTTTGTCTCTCTCTGTCTCTCTCTGTCTCTTTCTGTCTCTCTCTGTCTCTTTCTGTCTCTCTCTGTCTCAATTTCTGTCTCTCTCTGTTTCTCTCTTTGTCTCTCTCTGTCTCTCTATGTCTCTCTCTGTCTCTCTCTATGTCGATCTATGTCACTCTATGTCTCTCTCCGTATGTTCCTTTCTGTCTCTCTCTGTCGCTCTCTGTCTTTCTCTGTCTCTCTCTGTCTCTCTCTCTCTTTGTCTCTTTTCTGTCTCTTTCTGTCTCTCTCTCTGTCTCTCTCTGTCTCTCTCTCTGTCTTTCTTTGTCTCTCTCTGTATTTCTATGTCTCTCTATGTCTCTCTCTCTGTCTCTCTCTGTCTCTCTGTGTCTCTCTTTGTGTCTCTCTTTGCTCTCTCTGTCACTCTCTGTGTCTCTGTCTTTCTCTTTCTCTCTCTATCTCTCTCTGTCTCTATTTGTGTCTCTCTCTGTCTCTCTCTCTGTCTCTCCCTGTCTCTCTCTTTCTCTTTGTCTCTCTATGTCTCTCTCTGTCTCTTTCTGTCTCTCTCTGTCTCAATCTCTGTCTCTCTCTGTTTCTCTATTTGTCTCTCTCTGTCTCTCTCTGTCTCTCTCTATATCTCTCTCTGTCTCTCTTTGTCTCTCTCTGTAGGTCTCTTTCTGTCTCTCTCTGTCGCTCTCTGTCTTTCTCTGTCTCTCTCAGTCTCTCTCTCTTTGTCTCTTTTCTGTCTCTGTCAGTTTCTCTCTCTGTCTCTCTCTGTCTTTCTTTGTTTCTCTCTGTATTTCTATGTCTCTCTATTTCTCTCACTCTCTATCTTTCTGTCTCTCTTTGTTTCTCTTTGTCTCTCTCTGTCTCTCACTGTCTCTCTCTGTCTCTCTCTGTCTCTCTCTCTGTCATTCTCTGTCTCTCTCTATGTCTCTCTCTATTCCTATCTCTGTCTCTCTCGGTCTCTCTGTCTCTCTCTGTCTCTCTATGTGTCTCTCTCTGTCTCTCTGTCTCTCTATGTCTCTCTCTGTCTCTCTCTCTGTATCTCTCTGTCTAGCTCTGTCTCTCTCTGTGTCTCCCTGTGTCTCCCTCTCTATCTCTTTCTCTCTCTGTCTCTCTCTGTTTCTTTCTCTGTCTCTCTCTGTATCTCTCTGTGTCTCTCTCTGTCTCTCTCTCTGTCTCTCTCTGTGTCTCTCTCTCTGTCTCTTTCTGTGTCTCTGTCTCTCTCTTTCTCTCTCTCTGTCTTTCTCTGTCTCTCTCGGTCTCTCTCTCTTTGTCTCTTTTCTGTCTCTGTCTGTCCCTGTCTCTCTCTTGCTCTCTCTCTGTCTTTCTTTGTCTCTATCTGTATTTCTATGTCTCTCTATGTCTCTCTCTCTGTATATCTCTGTCTCTCTATGTCTCTCTCTGTCTCTCTCTCAGTCGCTCTCTGTCTCTCTCTATGTCTCTCTCTATCCCTATCTCTGTCTCTCTGTGTCTCTCTCTCTGTGTGTCTCTCTCTGTCTCTCTTTGTCTCTCTCTTTGTCTCTCTCTGTCTCTCTCTGTGTCTCTGTCTCTCTCTTTCTCTCATTCTGTCTCTCTCTGTCTCTATTTATGTCTCTCTCAGTCTCTCTCTCTGTCTCTCCCTGTCTCTCTCTGTCTCTTTGTCTCTCTATGTCTCTCTCTGTCTCTTTCTGTCTCTCTCTGTCTCAATCTCTGTCTCTCTCTGTTTTTCTATTTGTCTCTCTCTGTCTCTCTCTATATCTCTCTCTGCCTCTCTTTGTCTCTCTCTTTAGGTCTCTTTCTGTCTCTCTCTGTCGCTCTCTGTCTTTCTCTGTCGCTCTCTGTCTTTCTCTGTCTCTCTCTGTCTCTCTCTCTTTGTCTCTTTTCTGTCTTTGTCTGTTTCTCTCTGTCTCTCTCTGTCTTTCTTTGTTTCTCTCTGTATTTCTATGTCTCTCTATTTCTCTCTCTCTCTATCTTTCTGTCTCTCTTTGTCTCTCTTTGTATCTCTCTGTCTCTCTCTGTCTCTCTCTATGTCTCTCTCTATCTCTCTATGTCTCTCTCTGTAGGTCTCTTTCTGTCTCTCTCTGTCGCTCTCTGTCTTTCTCTGTCTCTCTCTCTTTGTCTCTTTTCTGTCTCTGTCTACTCTCTGTTTCTCTCTGTCTGTCTCTGTCTTTCTTAGTCTCTCTCTGTATTTCTATGTCTCTCTATGTCTCTCTCTCTGTATCTCTCTGTCTCGCTTTGTTTCTCTTTGTCTTTCTCTGTCTCTCTCTCTATCTCTCACTGTCTCTCTCTCTGTCGCTCTCTGTCTCTCTCTATGTCTCTCTCTATCCCTATCTCTGTCTCTCTCGGTCTCACTCTGTCTCTCTTTGTCTCTCTCTGTGTCTCTCTCTCTGTCTCTCTCTCTCTGTGTCTCTCTCTTTCTCTCTCTCTGTCTGTCTCTGTGACTCTGTCTCTCTCTTTCTCTCTCTCTGTCTCTCTCTGTCTCTATTTATGTCTCTCTCTGTCTCTCTCTCTGTCTCTCCCTGTCTCTCTCTTTCTCTTTGTCTCTCTATGTCTCTCTCTGTCTCAATCTCTGTCTCTCTCTGTAGGTCTCTTTCTGTCTCTCTCTGTCGCTCTCTGTGTCTCTGTTTCTCTCTTTGTCTCTCTCTGTCTCTCTCTGTCTCTCTTTCTGTTTCTCTCACTCTCTCTCTGTCTCACTCTCTGTCTCTCTCTGTGTCTCTCTCTGCCTCTCTCTATCTCTCTCTGTCTCTTTCTCTATCTCTCTCTGTCTCTCTCTGTCTCTCTCTTTGTCTCTCTGTGTCTCTTTTTGTCTCTCTCTGTCTCTCTCTGTCTCTTTCTGTCTCTCTCTGTCTCTTTCTGTCTCTCTCTGTCTCAATTTCTGTCTCTCTCTGTTTCTCTCTTTGTCTCTCTCTGTCTCTCTATGTCTCTCTCTGTCTCTCTCTATGTCGATCTATGTCACTCTATGTCTCTCTCCGTATGTTCCTTTCTGTCTCTCTCTGTCGCTCTCTGTCTTTCTCTGTCTCTCTCTGTCTCTCTCTCTCTTTGTCTCTTTTCTGTCTCTTTCTGTCTCTCTCTCTGTCTCTCTCTGTCTCTCTCTCTGTCTTTCTTTGTCTCTCTCTGTATTTCTATGTCTCTCTATGTCTCTCTCTCTGTCTCTCTCTGTCTCTCTGTGTCTCTCTTTGTGTCTCTCTTTGCTCTCTCTGTCACTCTCTGTGTCTCTGTCTTTCTCTTTCTCTCTCTATCTCTCTCTGTCTCTATTTGTGTCTCTCTCTGTCTCTCTCTCTGTCTCTCCCTGTCTCTCTCTTTCTCTTTGTCTCTCTATGTCTCTCTCTGTCTCTTTCTGTCTCTCTCTGTCTCAATCTCTGTCTCTCTCTGTTTCTCTATTTGTCTCTCTCTGTCTCTCTCTGTCTCTCTCTATATCTCTCTCTGTCTCTCTTTGTCTCTCTCTGTAGGTCTCTTTCTGTCTCTCTCTGTCGCTCTCTGTCTTTCTCTGTCTCTCTCAGTCTCTCTCTCTTTGTCTCTTTTCTGTCTCTGTCAGTTTCTCTCTCTGTCTCTCTCTGTCTTTCTTTGTTTCTCTCTGTATTTCTATGTCTCTCTATTTCTCTCACTCTCTATCTTTCTGTCTCTCTTTGTTTCTCTTTGTCTCTCTCTGTCTCTCACTGTCTCTCTCTGTCTCTCTCTGTCTCTCTCTCTGTCATTCTCTGTCTCTCTCTATGTCTCTCTCTATTCCTATCTCTGTCTCTCTCGGTCTCTCTGTCTCTCTCTGTCTCTCTATGTGTCTCTCTCTGTCTCTCTGTCTCTCTATGTCTCTCTCTGTCTCTCTCTCTGTATCTCTCTGTCTAGCTCTGTCTCTCTCTGTGTCTCCCTGTGTCTCCCTCTCTATCTCTTTCTCTCTCTGTCTCTCTCTGTTTCTTTCTCTGTCTCTCTCTGTATCTCTCTGTGTCTCTCTCTGTCTCTCTCTCTGTCTCTCTCTGTGTCTCTCTCTCTGTCTCTTTCTGTGTCTCTGTCTCTCTCTTTCTCTCTCTCTGTCTTTCTCTGTCTCTCTCGGTCTCTCTCTCTTTGTCTCTTTTCTGTCTCTGTCTGTCCCTGTCTCTCTCTTGCTCTCTCTCTGTCTTTCTTTGTCTCTATCTGTATTTCTATGTCTCTCTATGTCTCTCTCTCTGTATATCTCTGTCTCTCTATGTCTCTCTCTGTCTCTCTCTCAGTCGCTCTCTGTCTCTCTCTATGTCTCTCTCTATCCCTATCTCTGTCTCTCTGTGTCTCTCTCTCTGTGTGTCTCTCTCTGTCTCTCTTTGTCTCTCTCTTTGTCTCTCTCTGTCTCTCTCTGTGTCTCTGTCTCTCTCTTTCTCTCATTCTGTCTCTCTCTGTCTCTATTTATGTCTCTCTCAGTCTCTCTCTCTGTCTCTCCCTGTCTCTCTCTGTCTCTTTGTCTCTCTATGTCTCTCTCTGTCTCTTTCTGTCTCTCTCTGTCTCAATCTCTGTCTCTCTCTGTTTTTCTATTTGTCTCTCTCTGTCTCTCTCTATATCTCTCTCTGCCTCTCTTTGTCTCTCTCTTTAGGTCTCTTTCTGTCTCTCTCTGTCGCTCTCTGTCTTTCTCTGTCGCTCTCTGTCTTTCTCTGTCTCTCTCTGTCTCTCTCTCTTTGTCTCTTTTCTGTCTTTGTCTGTTTCTCTCTGTCTCTCTCTGTCTTTCTTTGTTTCTCTCTGTATTTCTATGTCTCTCTATTTCTCTCTCTCTCTATCTTTCTGTCTCTCTTTGTCTCTCTTTGTATCTCTCTGTCTCTCTCTGTCTCTCTCTATGTCTCTCTCTATCTCTCTATGTCTCTCTCTGTAGGTCTCTTTCTGTCTCTCTCTGTCGCTCTCTGTCTTTCTCTGTCTCTCTCTCTTTGTCTCTTTTCTGTCTCTGTCTACTCTCTGTTTCTCTCTGTCTGTCTCTGTCTTTCTTAGTCTCTCTCTGTATTTCTATGTCTCTCTATGTCTCTCTCTCTGTATCTCTCTGTCTCGCTTTGTTTCTCTTTGTCTTTCTCTGTCTCTCTCTCTATCTCTCACTGTCTCTCTCTCTGTCGCTCTCTGTCTCTCTCTATGTCTCTCTCTATCCCTATCTCTGTCTCTCTCGGTCTCACTCTGTCTCTCTTTGTCTCTCTCTGTGTCTCTCTCTCTGTCTCTCTCTCTCTGTGTCTCTCTCTTTCTCTCTCTCTGTCTGTCTCTGTGACTCTGTCTCTCTCTTTCTCTCTCTCTGTCTCTCTCTGTCTCTATCTATGTCTCTCTCTATCTCTCTCTGTCTCTCCCTGTCTCTCTCTGTCTCTCTGTCTCTCAGTGTCTCTCTCTGTCTCTCTCTCTGTATCTCCCTGTCTAGCTCTGTCTCTCTCTGTGTCTCCCTGTGTCTCCCTCTCTATCTCTGTCTCTCTCTGTTTCTCTTTCTGTCTCTCTCTGTCTCTCTCTGTCTCTCTCTCTCTCTGTCTGTCTCTCTGTCTCTCTCTCTGTCTCTCTGTTTCTCTCTCTGTCTCTCTCTGTCTCTCTCTGTCTCTCTCTGTCTCTCTCTGTCTCTATCTCTGTCTCTCTTTCTGTCTCACTCAGTCTATCTCACTCTGTCTCTATCTCTCTCTGTCTCTGTCTCTCTCTTTTTCTCTTTCTGTCTCTCTCACTCTCTATGTCTCTCTCTGTCTCACTCTCTGTCTCTCTCTATCCCTATCTCTGTCTCTCTCTGTCTCTCTTTCTGTCTCTCTCACTCTCTCTGTCTTACTCTCTGTCTCTGTCTGTGTCTCTCTCTGTCTCTCTCTATCTCTCTCTGTCTCTTTCTCTATCTCTCTCTGAATCTCTCTGTCTCTCTCTTTGTCTCTCTGTGTCTCTTTCTGTCTCTCTCTGTCTCTTTCTGTCTCTCTCTGTCTCTTTCTGTCTCTCTCTGTCTCAATTTCTGTCTCTCTCTGTTTCTCTCTTTGTCTCTCTCTGTCTCTCTCTGTCTCTCTCTCTGTCTCTGTCTCTCTATGTCTCTCTCCGTATGTCTCTTTCTGTCTCTCTCTGTCGCTCTCTGTCTTTCTCTGTCTCTCTCTGTCTCTCTCTCTTTGTCTCTTCTCTGTCTCTTTCTGTCTCTCTCTCTGTCTCTCTCTGTCTCTCTATCTGTCTTTCTTTGTCTCTCTCTGTATTTCTATGTCTCTCTATGATTCTCTCTCTGTATCTCTCTGTATCTCTTTGTCTCTCTATGACTCTCTCTGTCTCTCTCGGTCTCTCTCTCTGTCTCTCTCTGTCTCTCTCTCTGTTGCTCTCTGTCTCTCTCTATGTCTCTCTCTATCCCTATCTCTGTCTCTCTCTGTCTCTCTCTGTTTCTCTGTGTCTCTGTCTCTCTCTGCTCTCTCTCTGTCTCTCTCTCTCTCTATTTATGTCTCTCTCTGTCTCTCTCTCTGTCTCTCCCCGTCTCTCTGTCTCTTTGTCTCTCTATGTCTCTCTCTGTCTCTTTCTGTCTCTCTCTGTCTCAATCTCTGTCTCTCTCTGTTTTTCTATTTGTCTCTCTCTGTCTCTCTTTGTCTCTCTCTTTAGGTCTCTTTCTGTCTCTCTCTGTCGCTCTCTGTCTTTTTCTGTCTCTCTCTGTCTCTCTCTCTTTGTCTCTTTTCTGTCTCTGTCTGTTTCTCTCTGTCTCTCTCTGTCTCTCTCTCTCTTTCTTTGTTTCTCTCTGTATTTCTATGTCTCTCTATTTCTCTCTCTCTATCTTTCTGTCTCTCTTTGTCTCTCTTTGTATCTCTGTGTCTCTCTCTGTCTCTCTCTCTGTCTCTCGCTGTCTCTCTCTCTGTCACTCTCTGTCTCTCTCTATGTCTCTCTCTATCCCTATCTCTGTCTCTCTCGGACTCACTCTGTCTCTCTCTGTCTCTCTCTGTGTCTCTCTCTGTCTCTCTCTCTCTGTCTCTCTCTCTGTGTCTCTCTCTCTGTCTGTCTCTGTGTCTCTGTCTCTCTCTTTCTCTCTCTCTCTGTCTCTCTCTGTCTCTATCTATGTCTCTCTCCTTCTCTCTCTCTGTCTCTCCCTGTCTCTCTCTGTCTCTCTGTCTCTCTCTCTGTATCTCTCTGTCTAGCTCTTTCTCTCATGTGTCTCCCTGTGTCTCCCTCTCTATCTCTGTCTCTCTCTGTTTCTCTCTCTGTCTCTGTCTCTCTCTCTCTGTCTCTCTGTCTCTCTCTCTGTCTCTCTCTATTTCTCTCTTTGTCTCTCTGTGTCTCTTTCTGTCTCTCTCTGTCTCTCTGTCTCTCTCTGTCTCTTTCTGTCTCCTTCTGTCTCAATTTCTGTCTCTCTCTGTTTCTCTCTTTGTCTCTCTCTGTCTCTCTCTGTCTCTCTCTATGTCTCTCTCTGTCTCTCTATGTCTCTCTCTGTATGTCTCTTTCTGTCTCTCTCTGTCGCTCTCTGTCTTTCTCTGTCTCTCTCTGTCTCTCTCTCTTTGTCTCTTTTCTGTCTCTGTCTGTCTCTCTCTCTGTTTCTCTCTGTCTGTCTCTGTCTTTCTTTGTCTCTCTCTGTATTTCTAGGTCTCTCTATGTCTCTCTCTCTGTATCTCTCTGTCTCTCTTTGTCTCTCTGTCTCTCTCTCTGTCTCTCTTTGTCTCTCTCTCTGTTGCTTTCTGTCTCTCTCTATGTCTCTCTCTATTCCTATCTCTGTCTCTCTGTCTCTCTCTGTCTCTCTCTGTCTCTCTCTGTCTCTCTGTGTCTCTCTCTGTGTCTCTTTTTGCTCTCTCTGTCTCTCTCTGTGTCTCCGTCTTCCTCTTTCTCTCTCTCTATCTCTCTCTGTCTCTATTTATGTCTCTCTCTGTCTCTCTCTCTGTCTCTCCCTGTCTCTCTCTGTCTCTTTGTCTCTCTATGTCTCTCTCTGTCTCTTTCTGTCTCTCTCTCTGTCTCAATCTCTGTCTCTCTCTGTTTCTCTATTTGTCTCTCTCTGTCTCTCTCTGTCTCTCTATATATCTCTCTCTGTCTCTCTTTGTCTCTCTCTTTAGGTCTCCTTCCGTCTCTCTCTGTCGCTCTCTGTCTTTCTCTGTCTCTCTCAGTCTCTCTCTCTTTGTCTCTTTTCTGTCTCTGTCTGTTTCTCTCTCTGTCTCTCTCTGTCTTTCTTTGTTTCTCTCTTTATTTCTATATCTCTCTATTTCTCTCTCTCTCTATCTTTCTGTCTCTCTTTGTCTCTCTTTGTCTCTCTCTTTCTCTCTCTCTGTCTCTTTCTGTCTCTCTCTCTGTCGCTCTCTGTCTCTCTCTATGTCTCTCTCTATCCGTATCTCTGTCTCTCTCGGTCTCTCTTTCTCTCTCTGTCTCTCTCTGTGTCTCTCTCTGTCTCTCTGTCTCTCTATGTCTCTCTCTGTCTCTCTCTCTGTATCTCTCTGTCTAGCTCTGTCTCTCTCTGTGTCTCCCTCTCTATCTCTTTCTCTCTCTGCTTCTCTCTCTGTTTCTCTCTCTGTCTCTCTCTGTCTCTCTCTGTCTCTCTCTGTATCTCTCTGTGTCTCTCTCTGTCTCTCTCTCTGTCTCTCTCTGTGTCTCTCGCTCTGTCTCTCTCTGTGTCTCTGTCTCTCTCTTTCTCTGTCTCTGTCTTTCTCTGTCTCTCCCTGTCTTTCTCTCTTTGTCTCTTTTCTGTCTCTGTCTGTCTCTGTCTCTCTCTGGCTCTCTCTCTGTCTTTCTTTGTCTCTATCTGTATTTCTATGTCTCTCTATGTCCCTCTCTCTGTATCTCTCTGTCTCTCTATGTCTCTCTCTGTCTCTCTCTGTCTCTCTCTGTCTCTCTCTCAGTCAATCTCTGTCTCTCTCTATGTCTCTCTATCCCTATCTCTGTCTCTCTGTGTCTCTCTCTCTGTGTCTCTCTCTGTCTCTCTCTGTCTCTATCTCTGTCTCTCTTTCTGTCTCACTCAGTCTATCTCACTCTGTCTCTAACTCTCTCTGTCTCTGTCTCTCTCTTTCTCTCTCTCTGTCTCTCTCTGTCTCTATCTATGTCTCTCTCTTTCTCTCTCTCTGTCTCTCTCTCTGTCTGTCCCTGTCTCTCTCTGTCTCTCTGTCTCTCTCTGTCTCTTTCTGTGTCTCTGTCTCAATCTCTGTCTCTCTCTGTTTCTCTCTTTGTCTCTCTCTGTCTCTCTCAGTCTCTCTCTATGTCTCTCTCTATCTCTCTATGTCTCTCTCTGTAGGTCTCTTTCTGTCTGTCTGTCTCTCTCTCTCTGTCTTTCTCTGTCTCTCTCTGTCTCTCTCTCTTTGTCTCTTTTCTGTCTCTGTCTGTCTCTCTCTGTGTTTCTCTCTGTCTGTCTCTGTCTTTCTTTGTCTCTCTCTGTATTTCTATGTCTCTCTATGTCTCTCTCTCTGTATCTCTCTGTCTCGCATTGTTTCTCTTTGTCTTTCTCTGTCTCTCTCTCTGTCTCTCTCTCTATCGCTTTCTGTCTCTCTCTATGTCTCTCTCTATCCCTATCTCTGTCTCTCTGGGTCTCACTCTGTCTCTCTCTGTCTCTCTCTGTGTCTCTCTCTGTCTCTCTCTCTCTGTTTCTCTCTCTGTGTCTCTCTCTGTCTATCTCTGTCTGTCTCTGTGACTCTGTCTCTCTCTTTCTCTCTCTCTGTCTCTCTCTGTCTCTATCTTTGTCTCTCTCTGTCTCTATCTCTGTCTCTCCCTGTCTCTCTCTGTCTCTCTGTCTCTCAATGTCTCTCTCTGTCTCTCTCTGTATCTCTCTGTCTAGCTCTGTCTCTCTCTGTGTCTCCCTGTGTCTCCCTCTCTATCTCTGTCTCTCTCTGTTTCTCTCTCTGTCTCTCTCTGTCTCTCTCTGTCTCTCTCTCTCTCTGTCTCTCTGTCCCTCTCTCTGTCTCTCTCTCATTCTCTCTCTCTGTCTCTCTGTTTCTCTCTCTGTCTCTCTCTGTCTCTCTCTGTCTCTCTCTCTGTCTCTCTCTGTCTCTATCTCTGTCTCTCTTTCTTTCTCACTCAGTCTATCTCACTCTGTCTCTATCTCTCTCTGTCTCTGTCTCTCTCTTTCTCTCTTTCTGTCTCTCTCACTCTCTATGTCTCTCTCTGTCTCACTCTCTGTCTCTCTCTATCCCTATCTCTGTCTCTCTCTGTCTCTCTTTCTGTCTCTCTCACTCTCTCTGTCTTACTATCTGTCTCTCTCTGTGTCTCTCTCTGTCTCTCTCTATCTCTCTCTGTCTCTTTCTCTATCTCTCTTTGTCTCTCTCTGTCTCTCTCTTTGTCTCTCTGTGTCTCTTTCTGTCTCTCTCTGTCTCTTTCTGTCTCTCTCTGTCTCTTTCTGTCTCTCTCTGTCTCAATTTCTGTCTCTCTCTGTTTCTCTCTTTGTCTCTCTCTGTCTCTCTCTGTCTCTCTCTATGTCTCTCTCTGTCTCTCTATGTCTCTCTCCGTATGTCTCTTTCTGTCTCTCTGTGTCACTCTCTGTCTTTCTCTGTCTCTCTCTGTCTCTCTCTCTTTGTCTCTTTTCTGTCTCTTTATGTCTCTCTCTCTGTCTCTCTCTGTCTCTCTCTCTGTCTTTCTTTGTCTCTCTCTCCTTATTTCTATGTCTCTCTATGTCTCTCTCTCTGTATCTCTCTGTCTCTCTTTGTCTCTCTCTGTCTCTCTCTGTCTCTCTCTGTCTCTCTATCTGTCTCTCTCTGTCTCCCTCTCTGTCGCTCTCTGTCTCCTCTATGTCTCTCTCTATCCCTATCTCTGTCTCTCTATGACTCTCTCTGTCTCTCTGTGTCTCTCTCTGTCTCTCTCTGCTCTCTCTCTGTGTCTCTGACTCTCTCTTTCTCTCTCTCTGTCTCTCTCTGTCTCTATTTATGTCTCTCTCTGTCTTTCTCTCTGTCTCTCCCTGTCTCTCTCTGTTTCTTTGTCTCTCTATGTCTCTCTCTGTCTCTTTCTGTCTCTCTCTGTCTCAATCACTGTCTCTCTGTTTTTCTATTTGTCTCTCTCTGTCTCTCTCTATATCTCTCTCTGTCTCTCTTTGTCTCTCTCTTTAGGTCTCTTTCTGTCTCTATGTGTCGCTCTCTGTCTTTCTCTGTCTCTCTCTGTCTCTCTCTCTTTGTCTCTTTTCTGTCTCTGTCTGTTTCTCTCTCTGTCTCTCTCTGTCTTTCTTTGTTTCTCTCTGTATTCCTATGTCTCTCTATTTCTATCTCTCTCTATCTTTCTGTCTCTCTTTGTCTCTCTTTGTCTCTCTCTGTCTCTCTCTGTCTCTCTCTCTGTCTCTCTCTGTCTCTCTCTCTGTCGCTCTCTGTCTCTCTCTATGTCTCTCTCTATCCCTATCTCTGTCTCTCTCGGTTTCCCTCTGTCTTTCTCTGTCTCTCTCTGTGTCTCTCTCTGTCTTTCTCTCTGTCTCTCTCTCTGTGTCTCTCTCTGTCTCTGTCTCTGTCTGTCTCTGTGTCTCTGTCTCTCTCTTTCTCTCTCTCTGTCTCTCTCTGTCTCTCTCTGTGTCTCTCTCTGTCTTTCTCTCTGTCTCCCTCTCTGTGTCTCTCTCTGTCTCTGTCTGTCTCTGTGTCTCTGTCTCTCTCTTTCTCTCTCTCTATCTCTCTCTGTCTCTATGTCTCTCTCTGTCTCTCTCTCTGTCTCTCCCTGTCTCTCTCTGTCTCTCTGTCTCTCAATGACTCTCTCTGTCTCTCTCTCTGTATCTCTCTGTCTAGCTCTGTCTCTCTCTGTGTCTCCCTGTGTCTCCCTATCTATCTCTGTCTCTCTTGGTTTCTCTCTCTGTCTCTCTCTGTCTCTCTCTCTTTCGATCTCTGTCTCTCTCTATGTCTCTCTCTATCCCTATCTCTGTCTCTCTCGGTCTCACTCCGTCTCTCTCTGTCTCTCTCTGTCTCTCTCTCTGTCTCTCTCTCTCTGTCTCACTCTCTGTGTCTCTCTCTGTTTCTCTCTGTCTGTCTCTGTGTCTCTGTCTCTCTCTTTCTCTCTCTCTGTCTCTCTCTGTCTCTATCTATGTCTCTCTCTGTCTCTCTCTCTGTCTCTCCCTGTCTCTCTCTGTCTCTCAATGTCTCTCTCTGTCTCTCTCTCTGAATCTCTCTGTCTCTCTCTGTCTCTCTCTCTGTCTCTCTCTGTCTCTCTCTCTCTGTCGCTCTCTGTCTCTCTCTATGTCTCTCTCTATCCCTATCTCTGTCTCTCTCGGTCTCTCTGTCTCTCTCTGTCTCTCTCTGTCTCTCTGTCTCTCTATGTCTCTCTCTGTCTCTCTCTCTGTATCTCTCTGTCTAGCTCTGTCTCTCTCTGTGTCTCCCTGTGTCTCCCTCTCTATCTCTGTCTCTCTCTGTCTCTCTCTGTTTCTCTCTCTGTCTCTCTCTGTCTCTCTCTGTATCTCTCTGTGTCTCTCTCTGTCTCTCTCTCTGTCTCTCTCTCTGTCTCTCTCTGTGTCTCTGTCTCTCTCTTTCTCTCTCTCTGTCTCTCTCTGTCTCTCTCTCTGTTTCTCTCTGTCTCTCTCTGTCTCTCCCTGTCTCTCTCTGTCTCTCTGTCTCTCAATGTCTCTCTCTGTCTCTCTCTGTATCTCTCTGTCTAGCTCTGTCTCTCTCTGTCTCTCCCTGTGTCTCCCTCTCTATCTCTGTCTCTCTCTGTTTCTCTCTCTGTCTCCTTCTGTCTCTCTCTCTCTGTCTCTCTCTCTCTCTGTCTCTCTCTCTGTCTCTCTCTTTCTCTCTTTGTCTCTCTCTGTCTCTCTCTCTCTGTGTCTCTCTCTGTGTGTCTCTCTCTGTTTCTCTCTGTCTGTCTCTGTGTCTCTGTCTCTCTCTGTCTCTCTCTCTGTCGCTCTCTGTCTCTCTCTATGTCTCTCTCTATCCCTATCTCTGTCTCTCTCGTTTTCACTCTGTCTCTCTCTGTCTCTCTCTGTGTCTCTCCCTGTCTTTCTCTCTGTCTCTCTCTCTGTGTCTCTCTCTGTCTCTGTCTCTGTCTGTCTCTGTGTCTCTGTCGCTCTCTTTCTCTCTCTCTGTCTCTCTCTGTCTCTATCTATGTCTCTCTCTGTCTCTCTCTCTGTCTCTCCCTGTCTCTCTCTGTCTCTCAATGTCTCTCTCTGTCTCTCTCTCTCTGTATCTCTCTGTCTAGCTCTGTCTCTCAATGACTCTCTCTGTCTCTCTCTCTGTATCTCTCTGTCTAGCTCTGTCTCTCTCGGTTTCTCTCTCTGTCTCTCTCTGTCTCTCTCTGTCTCTCTCTCTTTCGCTCTCTGTCTCTCTCTATGTCTCTCTCTATCCCTAACTCTGTCTCTCTCGGTCTCACATTGTCTCTCTCTGTCTCTCTTTGTCTCTCTCTGTCACTCTCTCTCTGTCTCTCTCTCTGTGTCTCTCTCTGTTTCTCTCTGTCTGTCTCTGTGTCTCTGTCTCTCTCTTTCTCTCTTTCTGTCTCTCTCTGTCTCTATCTATGTCTCTCTCTGTCTCTCTCTCTGTCTCTCCCTGTCTTTCTCTGTCTCTCAATGTCTCTCTCTGTCTCTCTCTCTGTATCTCTCTGTCTAGCTCTGTCTCTCTCTGTGTCTCCCTGTGTCTCCCTCTCTATCTCTGTCTCTCTCTGTTTCTCTCTCTGTCTCTCTCTGTCTCTCTCTGTCTCTCTCTGTCTCTCTGTCTCTGTCTGTCTCTCTCTCTGTCTCTCAGTTTCTCTCTCTGTCTCTCTCTGTCTCTCTCTCTGTCTCTCTCTGTCTCTCTTTCTGTCTCACTCAGTCTATCTCACTCCGTCTCTATCTCTCTCTGTCTCTGTCTCTCTCTTTCTCTCTTTCTGTCTCTCTCACTCTCTATGTCTCTCTCTGTCTCTCTTTCTGTCTCTCTCTGTCTCTTTTTCTGTCTCTCTCACTCTCTCTCTGTCTTACTCTCTGTCTCAATCTGTGTCTCTCTCTGTCTCTCTCTATCTTTCTCTGTCTCTTTCTCTCTCTCTCTCTGTCTCTCTGTCTCTCTCTTTCTCTCTCTCTCTGTCTCTCTCTGTCTCTCTCTGTGTCTCTCTCTGTCTTTCTCTCTGTCTCTCTCTTTGTGTCTCTCTCTGTCTCTGTCTCTGTCTGTCTCTGTGTCTCTGTCTCTCTCTTTCTCTCTCTCTGTCTCTCTCTGTCTCTATGTCTCTCTCTGTCTCTCTCTCTGTCTCTCCCTGTCTCTCTCTGTCTCTCTGTCTCTCAATGACTCTCTCTGTCTCTCTCTCTGTATCTCTCTGTCTAGCTCTGTCTCTCTCTGTGTCTCCCTGTGTCTCCGTATCTATCTCTGTCTCTCTTGGTTTCTCTCTCTGTCTCTCTCTGTCTCTCTCTCTTTCGATCTCTGTCTCTCTCTATGTCTCACTCTATCCCTATCTCTGTCTCTCTCGGTCTCACTCCGTCTCTCTCTGTCTCTCTCTGTGTCTCTCTCTGTCTCTCTCTCTCTGTCTCACTCTCTGTGTCTCTCTCTGTTTCTCTCTGTCTGTCTCTGTGTCTCTGTCTATCTCTTTCTCTCTCTCTGTCTCTCTCTGTCTCTATCTATGTCTCTCTCTGTCTCTCTCTCTGTCTCTCCCTTTCTCTCTCTGTCTCTCCCTGTCTCTCTCTTTCTCTCTCTCTGTATCTCTCTGTCTAGCTCTGTCTCTCTCTGTGTCTCCCTGTGTCTCCCTCTCTATCTCTGTCTCTCTCTGTTTCTCTCTCTGTCTCTCTCTGTCTCCCTCTCTGTCTCTCTGTTTCTCTCTCTGTCTCTCTCTGTCTCTCTCTGTCTCTCTCTCTGTCTCTCTCTGTCTCTTTCTCTGTCTATCTTTCTGTCTCACTCAGTCTATCTCACTCTGTCTCTATCTCTCTCTGTCTCTGTCTCTCTCTTTCTCTCTTTCTGTCTCTCTCACTCTCTATGTCTCTCTCTGTCTCTCTTTCTTTCTCTCTCTCTCTTTCTCTGTCTCTTTCTCTCTCTCTGTCTCTCTGTCTCTCTCTTTCTCTCTCTCTGTCTCTCTCTGTCTCTCTCTGTGTCTCTCTCTGTCTTTCTCTCTGTCTCTCTCTCTGTGTCTCTCTCTGTCTCTGTCTCTGTCTGTCTCTGTGTCTCTGTCTCTCTCTTTCTCTCTCTCTGTCTCTCTCTGTCTCTATGTCTCTCTCTGTCTCTCTCTCTGTCTCTCCCTGTCTCTCTCTGTCTCTCTGTCTCTCAATGACTCTCTCTGTCTCTCTCTCTGTATCTCTCTGTCTAGCTCTGTCTCTCTCTGTGTCTCCCTGTGTCTCCCTATCTATCTCTGTCTCTCTTGGTTTCTCTCTCTGTCTCTCTCTGTCTCTCTCTCTTTCGATCTCTGTCTCTCTCTATGTCTCTCTCTATCCCTATCTCTGTCTCTCTCGGTCTCACTCCGTCTCTCTCTGTCTCTCTCTGTCTCTCTCTCTCTCTCTCTCTGTCTCACTCTCTGTGTCTCTCTCTGTTTCTCTCTGTCTGTCTCTGTGTCTCTGTCTCTCTCTTTCTCTCTCTCTGTCTCTCTCTGTCTCTATCTATGTCTCTCTCTGTCTCTCTCTCTGTCTCTCCCTGTCTCTCTCTGTCTCTACCTGTCTCTCTCTGTCTCTCTCTCTGTATCTCTCTGTCTAGCTCTGTCTCTCTCTGTGTCTCCCTGTGTCTCCCTATTTATCTCTGTCTCTCTCGGTTTCTCTCTCTGTCTCTCTCTGTCTCTCTCTGTCTCTCTCTCTTTCGCTCTCTGTCTCTCTCTATGTCTCTCTCTATCCCTAACTCTGTCTCTCTCGGTCTCACATTGTCTCTCTCTGTCTCTCTGTGTCTCTCTCTGTCTCTCTCTCTGTCTCTCTCTGTGTCTCTCTCTCTGTCTCTCTCTGTGTCTCTGTCTCTCTCTTTCTCTCTCTCTGTCTCTCTCTGTCTCTCTCTCTGTTTCTCTCTGTCTCTCTCTGTCTCTCCCTGTCTCTCTCTGTCTCTCTGTCTCTCAATGTCTCTCTCTGTCTCTCTCTGTATCTCTCTGTCTAGCTCTGTCTCTCTCTGTGTCTCCCTGTGTCTCCCTCTCTATCTCTGTCTCTCTCTGTCTCTCTCTGTTTCTCTCTCTGTCTCTCTCTGTCTCTCTCTGTATCTCTCTGTGTCTCTCTCTGTCTCTCTCTCTGTCTCTCTCTGTGTCTCTCTCTCTGTCTCTCTCTGTGTCTCTGTCTCTCTCTTTCTCTCTCTCTGTCTCTCTCTGTCTCTCTCTCTGTTTCTCTCTGTCTCTCTCTGTCTCTCCCTGTCTCTCTCTGTCTCTCTGTCTCTCAATGTCTCTCTCTGTCTCTCTCTGTATCTCTCTGTCTAGCTCTGTCTCTCTCTGTCTCTCCCTGTGTCTCCCTCTCTATCTCTGTCTCTCTCTGTTTCTCTCTCTGTCTCCTTCTGTCTCTCTCTCTCTGTCTCTCTCTCTCTCTGTCTCTCTCTCTGTCTCTCTCTTTCTCTCTTTGTCTCTCTCTGTCTCTCTCTCTCTGTGTCTCTCTCTGTGTGTCTCTCTCTGTTTCTCTCTGTCTGTCTCTGTGTCTCTGTCTCTCTCTGTCTCTCTCTCTGTCGCTCTCTGTCTCTCTCTATGTCTCTCTCTATCCCTATCTCTGTCTCTCTCGTTTTCACTCTGTCTCTCTCTGTCTCTCTCTGTGTCTCTCCCTGTCTTTCTCTCTGTCTCTCTCTCTGTGTCTCTCTCTGTCTCTGTCTCTGTCTGTCTCTGTGTCTCTGTCTCTCTCTTTCTCTCTCTCTGTCTCTCTCTGTCTCTCTCTATGTCTCTCTCTGTCTCTCTCTCTGTCTCTCCCTGTCTCTCTCTGTCTCTCTGTCTCTCAATGACTCTCTCTGTCTCTCTCTCTGTATCTCTCTGTCTAGCTCTGTCTCTCTCTGTGTCTCCCTGTGTCTCCCTCTCTATCTCTGTCTCTCTCGGTTTCTCTCTCTGTCTCTCTCTGTCTCTCTCTGTCTCTCTCTCTTTCGCTCTCTGTCTCTCTCTATGTCTCTCTCTATCCCAAACTCTGTCTCTCTCGGTCTCACATTGTCTCTCTCTGTCTCTCTCTGTCTCTCTCTGTCACTCTCTCTCTGTCTCTCTCTCTGTGTCTCTCTCTGTTTCTCTCTGTCTGTCTCTGTGTCTCTGTCTCTCTCTTTCTCTCTTTCTGTCTCTCTCTGTCTCTATCTATGTCTCTCTCTGTCTCTCTCTCTGTCTCTCCCTGTCTCTCTCTGTCTCTCAATGTCTCTCTCTGTCTCTCTCTCTGTATCTCTCTGTCTAGCTCTGTCTCTCTCTGTGTCTCCCTGTGTCTCCCTCTCTATCTCTCTCTCTCTCTGTTTCTCTCTCTGTCTCTCTCTGTCTCTCTCTGTCTCTCTGTCTCTGTCTGTCTCTCTCTCTGTCTCTCAGTTTCTCTCTCTGTCTCTCTCTGTCTCTCTCTCTGTCTCTCTCTGTCTCTCTTTCTGTCTCACTCAGTCTATCTCACTCTGTCTCTATCTCTCTCTGTCTCTGTCTCTCTCTTTCTCTCTTTCTGTCTCTCTCACTCTCTATGTCTCTCTCTGTCTCTCTTTCTGTCTCTCTCTGTCTCTTTTTCTGTCTCTCTCACTCTCTCTCTGTCTTACTCTCTGTCTCAATCTGTGTCTCTCTCTGTCTCTCTCCATCTTTCTCTGTCTCTTTCTCTCTCTCTCTCTGTCTCTCTGTCTCTCTCTTTCTCTCTCTCTCTGTCTCTCTCTGTCTCTCTCTGTGTCTCTCTCTGTCTTTCTCTCTGTCTCTCTCTTTGTGTCTCTCTCTGTCTCTGTCTCTGTCTGTCTCTGTGTCTCTGTCTCTCTCTTTCTCTCTCTCTGTCTCTCTCTGTCTCTATGTCTCTCTCTGTCTCTCTCTCTGTCTCTCCCTGTCTCTCTCTGTCTCTCTGTCTCTCAATGACTCTCTCTGTCTCTCTCTGTATCTCTCTGTCTAGCTCTGTCTCTCTCTGTGTCTCCCTGTGTCTCCCTATCTATCTCTGTCTCTCTTGGTTTCTCTCTCTGTCTCTCTCTGTCTCTCTCTCTTTCGATCTCTGTCTCTCTCTATGTCTCTCTCTATCCCTATCTCTGTCTCTCTCGGTCTCACTCCGTCTCTCTCTGTCTCTCTCTGTCTCTCTCTCTCTCTCTCTGTCTCACTCTCTGTGTCTCTCTCTGTTTCTCTCTGTCTGTCTCTGTGTCTCTGTCTCTCTCTTTCTCTCTCTCTGTCTCTCTCTGTCTCTATCTATGTCTCTCTCTGTCTCTCTCTCT
>NW_028227295.1:77500-85000 GCF_978045245.1 Mus caroli
TCTCTGTCTCTGTCTGTCTCTGTGTCTCTGTCTCTCTCTTTCTCTCTCTCGGTCTCTCTCTGTCTCTATGTCTCTCTCTGTCTCTCTCTCTGTCTCTCCCTGTCTCTCTCTGTCTCTCTGTCTCTCAATGACTCTCTCTGTCTCTCTCTCTGTATCTCTCTGTCTAGCTCTGTCTCTCTCTGTGTCTCCCTGTGTCTCCCTATCTATCTCTGTCTCTCTTGGTTTCTCTCTCTGTCTCTCTCTGTCTCTCTCTCTTTCGATCTCTGTCTCTCTCTATGTCTCTCTCTATCCCTATCTCTGTCTCTCTCGGTCTCACTCCGTCTCTCTCTGTCTCTCTCTGTGTCTCTCTCTGTCTCTCTCTCTCTGTCTCACTCTCTGTGTCTCTCTCTGTTTCTCTCTGTCTGTCTCTGTGTCTCTGTCTCTCTCTTTCTCTCTCTCTGTCTCTCTCTGTCTCTATCTATGTCTCTCTCTGTCTCTCTCTCTGTCTCTCCCTTTCTCTCACTGTCTCTCCCTGTCTCTCTCTTTCTCTCTCTCTGTATCTCTCTGTCTAGCTCTGTCTCTCTCTGTGTCTCCCTGTGTCTCCCTCTCTATCTCTGTCTCTCTCTGTTTCTCTCTCTGTCTCTCTCTGTCTCTCTCTCTGTCTCTCTGTTTCTCTCTCTGTCTCTCTCTCTCTCTCTCTCTGTCGCTCTCTGTCTCTCTCTATGTCTCTCTCTATCCCTATCTCTGTCTCTCTCGTTTTCACTCTGTCTCTCTCTGTCTCTCTCTGTGTCTCTCTCTGTCTTTCTCTCTGTCTCTCTCTCTGTGTCTCTCTCTGTCTCTGTCTCTGTCTGTCTCTGTGTCTCTGTCTCTCTCTTTCTCTCTCTCTGTCTCTCTCTGTCTCTATCTATGTCTCTCTCTTTCTCTCTCTCTGTCTCTCCCTGTCTCTCTCTGTCTCTCTGTCTCTCAATGACTCTCTCTGTCTCTCTCTCTGTATCTCTCTGTCTAGCTCTGTCTCTCTCTGTGTCTCCCTGTGTCTCCCTATTTATCTCTGTCTCTCTCGTTTTCTCTCTCTGTCTCTCTCTGTCTCTCTCTGTCTCTCTCTCTTTCGCTCTCTGTCTCTCTCTATGTCTCTCTCTATCTCTAACTCTGTCTCTCTCGGTCTCACATTGTCTCTCTCTGTCTCTCTGTGTCTCTCTCTGTCACTCTCTCTCTCTGTCTCTCTCTCTGTGTCTCTCTCTGTTTCTCTCTGTCTGTCTCTGTGTCTCTGTCTCTCTCTTTCTCTCTTTCTGTCTCTCTCTGTCTCTATCTATGTCTCTCTCTGTCTCTCTCTCTGTCTCTCCCTGTCTCTCTCTGTCTCTCAATGTCTCTCTCTGTCTCTCTCTCTGTATCTCTCTGTCTAGCTCTGTCTCTCTCTGTGTCTCCCTGTGTCTCCCTCTCTATCTCTGTCTCTCTCTGTTTCTCTCTCTGTCTCTCTCTGTCTCTCTCTGTCTCTCTCTGTCTCTCTGTCTCTGTCTGTCTCTCTCTCTGTCTCTCAGTTTCTCTCTCTGTCTCTCTCTGTCTCTCTCTCTGTCTCTCTCTGTCTCTCTTTCTGTCTCACTCAGTCTATCTCACTCTGTCTCTATCTCTCTCTGTCTCTGTCTCTCTCTTTCTCTCTTTCTGTCTCTCTCACTCTCTATGTCTCTCTCTGTCTCTCTTTCTGTCTCTCTCTGTCTCTTTTTCTGTCTCTCTCACTCTCTCTCTGTCTTACTCTCTGTCTCAATCTGTGTCTCTCTCTGTCTCTCTCTATCTTTCTCTGTCTCTTTCTCTCTCTCTCTCTGTCTCTCTGTCTCTCTCTTTCTCTCTCTCTCTGTCTCTCTCTGTCTCTCTCTGTGTCTCTCTCTGTCTTTCTCTCTGTCTCTCTCTTTGTGTCTCTCTCTGTCTCTGTCTCTGTCTGTCTCTGTGTCTCTGTCTCTCTCTTTCTCTCTCTCTGTCTCTCTCTGTCTCTATGTCTCTCTCTGTCTCTCTCTCTGTCTCTCCCTGTCTCTCTCTGTCTCTCTGTCTCTCAATGACTCTCTCTGTCTCTCTCTCTGTATCTCTCTGTCTAGCTCTGTCTCTCTCTGTGTCTCCCTGTGTCTCCCTATCTATCTCTGTCTCTCTTGGTTTCTCTCTCTGTCTCTCTCTGTCTCTCTCTCTTTCGATCTCTGTCTCTCTCTATGTCTCTCTCTATCCCTATCTCTGTCTCTCTCGGTCTCACTCCGTCTCTCTCTGTCTCTCTCTGTGTCTCTCTCTGTCTCTCTCTCTCTGTCTCACTCTCTGTGTCTCTCTCTGTTTCTCTCTGTCTGTCTCTGTGTCTCTGTCTCTCTCTTTCTCTCTCTCTGTCTCTCTCTGTCTCTATCTATGTCTCTCTCTGTCTCTCTCTCTGTCTCTCCCTTTCTCTCACTGTCTCTCCCTGTCTCTCTCTTTCTCTCTCTCTGTATCTCTCTGTCTAGCTCTGTCTCTCTCTGTGTCTCCCTGTGTCTCCCTCTCTATCTCTGTCTCTCTCTGTTTCTCTCTCTGTCTCTCTCTGTCTCTCTCTCTGTCTCTCTGTTTCTCTCTCTGTCTCTCTCTGTCTCTCTCTGTCTCTCCTTCTGTGTCTCTCTTTCTCTTTCTCTGTCTATCTTTCTGTCTCACTCAGTCTATCTCACTCTGTCTCTATCTCTCTCTGTCTCTGTCTCTCTCTTTCTCTCTTTCTGTCTCTCTCACTCTCTATGTCTCTCTCTGTCTCTCTTTCTTTCTCTCTCTCTCTTTCTCTGTCTCTTTCTCTCTCTCTGTCTCTCTGTCTCTCTCTTTCTCTCTCTCTGTCTCTCTCTGTCTTTCTCTGTGTCTCTCTCTGTCTTTCTCTCTGTCTCTCTCTCTGTGTCTCTCTCTGTCTCTGTCTCTGTCTGTCTCTGTGTCTCTGTCTCTCTCTTTCTCTCTCTCTGTCTCTCTCTGTCTCTATGTCTCTCTCTGTCTCTCTCTCTGTCTCTCCCTGTCTCTCTCTGTCTCTCTGTCTCTCAATGACTCTCTCTGTCTCTCTCTCTGTATCTCTCTGTCTAGCTCTGTCTCTCTCTGTGTCTCCCTGTGTCTCCCTATCTATCTCTGTCTCTCTTGGTTTCTCTCTCTGTCTCTCTCTGTCTCTCTCTCTTTCGATCTCTGTCTCTCTCTATGTCTCTCTCTATCCCTATCTCTGTCTCTCTCGGTCTCACTCCGTCTCTCTCTGTCTCTCTCTGTCTCTCTCTCTGTCTCTCTCTCTGTCTCACTCTCTGTGTCTCTCTCTGTTTCTCTCTGTCTGTCTCTGTGTCTCTGTCTCTCTCTTTCTCTCTCTCTGTCTCTCTCTGTCTCTATCTATGTCTCTCTCTGTCTCTCTCTCTGTCTCTCCCTGTCTCTCTCTGTCTCTCAATGTCTCTCTCTGTCTCTCTCTCTGTATCTCTCTGTCTCTCTCTGTCTCTCTCTCTGTCTCTCTCTGTCTCTCTCTGTCTCTCTCTCTCTGTCGCTCTCTGTCTCTCTCTATGTCTCTCTCTATCCCTATCTCTGTCTCTCTCGGTCTCTCTGTCTCTCTCTGTCTCTCTCTGTGTCTCTCTCTGTCTCTCTGTCTCTCTATGTCTCTCTCTGTCTCTCTCTCTGTATCTCTCTGTCTAGCTCTGTCTCTCTCTGTGTCTCCCTGTGTCTCCCTCTCTATCTCTGTCTCTCTCTGTCTCTCTCTGTTTCTCTCTCTGTCTCTCTCTGTCTCTCTCTGTATCTCTCTGTGTCTCTCTCTGTCTCTCTCTCTGTCTCTCTCTGTGTCTCTCTCTCTGTCTCTCTCTGTGTCTCTGTCTCTCTCTTTCTCTCTCTCTGTCTCTCTCTGTCTCTCTCTCTGTTTCTCTCTGTCTCTCTCTGTCTCTCCCTGTCTCTCTCTGTCTCTCTGTCTCTCAATGTCTCTCTCTGTCTCTCTCTGTATCTCTCTGTCTAGCTCTGTCTCTCTCTGTCTCTCCCTGTGTCTCCCTCTCTATCTCTGTCTCTCTCTGTTTCTCTCTCTGTCTCCTTCTGTCTCTCTCTCTCTGTCTCTCTCTCTCTCTGTCTCTCTCTCTGTCTCTCTCTTTCTCTCTTTGTCTCTCTCTGTCTCTCTCTCTCTGTGTCTCTCTCTGTGTGTCTCTCTCTGTTTCTCTCTGTCTGTCTCTGTGTCTCTGTCTCTCTCTGTCTCTCTCTCTGTCGCTCTCTGTCTCTCTCTATGTCTCTCTCTATCCCTATCTCTGTCTCTCTCGTTTTCACTCTGTCTCTCTCTGTCTCTCTCTGTGTCTCTCCCTGTCTTTCTCTCTGTCTCTCTCTGTGTGTCTCTCTCTGTCTCTGTCTCTGTCTGTCTCTGTGTCTCTGTCTCTCTCTTTCTCTCTCTCTGTCTCTCTCTGTCTCTCTCTATGTCTCTCTCTGTCTCTCTCTCTGTCTCTCCCTGTCTCTCTCTGTCTCTCTGTCTCTCAATGACTCTCTCTGTCTCTCTCTCTGTATCTCTCTGTCTAGCTCTGTCTCTCTCTGTGTCTCCCTGTGTCTCCCTCTCTATCTCTGTCTCTCTCGGTTTCTCTCTCTGTCTCTCTCTGTCTCTCTCTGTCTCTCTCTCTTTCGCTCTCTGTCTCTCTCTATGTCTCTCTCTATCCCTAACTCTGTCTCTCTCGGTCTCACATTGTCTCTCTCTGTCTCTCTGTGTCTCTCTCTGTCACTCTCTCTCTGTCTCTCTCTCTGTGTCTCTCTCTGTTTCTCTCTGTCTGTCTCTGTGTCTCTGTCTCTCTCTTTCTCTCTTTCTGTCTCTCTCTGTCTCTATCTATGTCTCTCTCTGTCTCTCTCTCTGTCTCTCCCTGTCTCTCTCTCTGTCTCTCAATGTCTCTCTCTGTCTCTCTCTCTGTATCTCTCTGTCTAGCTCTGTCTCTCTCTGTGTCTCCCTGTGTCTCCCTCTCTATCTCTGTCTCTCTCTGTTTCTCTCTCTGTCTCTCTCTGTCTCTCTCTGTCTCTCTCTGTCTCTCTGTCTCTGTCTGTCTCTCTCTCTGTCTCTCAGTTTCTCTCTCTGTCTCTCTCTGTCTCTCTCTCTGTCTCTCTCTGTCTCTCTTTCTGTCTCACTCAGTCTATCTCACTCTGTCTCTATCTCTCTCTGTCTCTGTCTCTCTCTTTCTCTCTTTCTGTCTCTCTCACTCTCTATGTCTCTCTCTGTCTCTCTTTCTGTCTCTCTCTGTCTCTTTTTCTGTCTCTCTCACTCTCTCTCTGTCTTACTCTCTGTCTCAATCTGTGTCTCTCTCTGTCTCTCTCTATCTTTCTCTGTCTCTTTCTCTCTCTCTCTCTGTCTCTCTGTCTCTCTCTTTCTCTCTCTCTCTGTCTCTCTCTGTCTCTCTCTGTGTCTCTCTCTGTCTTTCTCTCTGTCTCTCTCTTTGTGTCTCTCTCTGTCTCTGTCTCTGTCTGTCTCTGTGTCTCTGTCTCTCTCTTTCTCTCTCTCTGTCTCTCTCTGTCTCTATGTCTCTCTCTGTCTCTCTCTCTGTCTCTCCCTGTCTCTCTCTGTCTCTCTGTCTCTCAATGACTCTCTCTGTCTCTCTCTCTGTATCTCTCTGTCTAGCTCTGTCTCTCTCTGTGTCTCCCTGTGTCTCCCTATCTATCTCTGTCTCTCTTGGTTTCTCTCTCTGTCTCTCTCTGTCTCTCTCTCTTTCGATCTCTGTCTCTCTCTATGTCTCACTCTATCCCTATCTCTGTCTCTCTCGGTCTCACTCCGTCTCTCTCTGTCTCTCTCTGTGTCTCTCTCTGTCTCTCTCTCTCTGTCTCACTCTCTGTGTCTCTCTCTGTTTCTCTCTGTCTGTCTCTGTGTCTCTGTCTATCTCTTTCTCTCTCTCTGTCTCTCTCTGTCTCTATCTATGTCTCTCTCTGTCTCTCTCTCTGTCTCTCCCTTTCTCTCTCTGTCTCTCCCTGTCTCTCTCTTTCTCTCTCTCTGTATCTCTCTGTCTAGCTCTGTCTCTCTCTGTGTCTCCCTGTGTCTCCCTCTCTATCTCTGTCTCTCTCTGTTTCTCTCTCTGTCTCTCTCTGTCTCCCTCTCTGTCTCTCTGTTTCTCTCTCTGTCTCTCTCTGTCTCTCTCTGTCTCTCTCTCTGTCTCTCTCTGTCTCTTTCTCTGTCTATCTTTCTGTCTCACTCAGTCTATCTCACTCTGTCTCTATCTCTCTCTGTCTCTGTCTCTCTCTTTCTCTCTTTCTGTCTCTCTCACTCTCTATGTCTCTCTCTGTCTCTCTTTCTTTCTCTCTCTCTCTTTCTCTGTCTCTTTCTCTCTCTCTGTCTCTCTGTCTCTCTCTTTCTCTCTCTCTGTCTCTCTCTGTCTCTCTCTGTGTCTCTCTCTGTCTTTCTCTCTGTCTCTCTCTCTGTGTCTCTCTCTGTCTCTGTCTCTGTCTGTCTCTGTGTCTCTGTCTCTCTCTTTCTCTCTCTCTGTCTCTCTCTGTCTCTATGTCTCTCTCTGTCTCTCTCTCTGTCTCTCCCTGTCTCTCTCTGTCTCTCTGTCTCTCAATGACTCTCTCTGTCTCTCTCTGTATCTCTCTGTCTAGCTCTGTCTCTCTCTGTGTCTCCCTGTGTCTCCCTATCTATCTCTGTCTCTCTTGGTTTCTCTCTCTGTCTCTCTCTGTCTCTCTCTCTTTCGATCTCTGTCTCTCTCTATGTCTCTCTCTATCCCTATCTCTGTCTCTCTCGGTCTCACTCCGTCTCTCTCTGTCTCTCTCTGTCTCTCTCTCTCTCTCTCTCTCTCTCTGTCTCACTCTCTGTGTCTCTCTCTGTTTCTCTCTGTCTGTCTCTGTGTCTCTGTCTCTCTCTTTCTCTCTCTCTGTCTCTCTCTGTCTCTATCTATGTCTCTCTCTGTCTCTCTCTCTGTCTCTCCCTGTCTCTCTCTGTCTCTACCTGTCTCTCTCTGTCTCTCTCTCTGTATCTCTCTGTCTAGCTCTGTCTCTCTCTGTGTCTCCCTGTGTCTCCCTATTTATCTCTGTCTCTCTCGGTTTCTCTCTCTGTCTCTCTCTGTCTCTCTCTGTCTCTCTCTCTTTCGCTCTCTGTCTCTCTCTATGTCTCTCTCTATCCCTAACTCTGTCTCTCTCGGTCTCACATTGTCTCTCTCTGTCTCTCTGTGTCTCTCTCTGTCACTCTCTCTCTGTCTCTCTCTCTGTGTCTCTCTCTGTTTCTCTCTGTCTGTCTCTGTGTCTCTGTCTCTCTCTTTCTCTCTTTCTGTCTCTCTCTGTCTCTATCTATGTCTCTCTCTGTCTCTCTCTCTGTCTCTCCCTGTCTCTCTCTGTCTCTCAATGTCTCTCTCTGTCTCTCTCTCTGTATCTCTCTGTCTAGCTCTGTCTCTCTCTGTTTCTCTCTCTGTCTCTCTCTGTCTCTCTCTGTCTCTCTCTCTGTCTCTCTGTTTCTCTCTCTGTCTCTCTCTGTCTCTCTCTCTGTCTCTCTCTGTCTCTTTCTCTGTCTCTCTTTCTGTCTCACTCAGTCTATCTCACTCTGTCTCTATCTCTCTCTGTCTCTGTCTCTCTCTTTCTGTCTTTCTGTCTCTC
>NW_028227295.1:87500-105000 GCF_978045245.1 Mus caroli
TCCCTCTCTATCTCTGTCTCTCTCTGTCTCTCTCTGTTTCTCTCTCTGTCTCTCTCTGTCTCTCTCTGTCTCTCTCTGTCTCTCTCTGTCTCTCTCTGTATCTCTCTGTGTCTCTCTCTGTCTCTCTCTCTGTCTCTCTCTGTGTCTCTCTCTCTGTCTCTCTCTTTGTCTCTTTTCTGTCTCTGTCTGTCTCTCTCTCTGTCTCTCTCTGTCTCTCTCTCTGTCTTTCTTTGTCTCTCTCTGTATTTCTATGTCTCTCTATGTCTCTCTCTGTATCTCTCTGTCTCTCTTTGTCTCTCTCTGTCTCTCTCTGTATCTCTCAGTCTCTCTCTCTGTCTCTCTCTGTCTCTCTCTCTGTCGCTCTCTGTCTCTCTCTATGTCTCTCTCTATCCCTATCTCTGTCTCTCTCTGTCTCTCTCTGTCTCTCTCTCTCTCTCTCTGTGTCTCTCTCTGTGTCTCTCTCTGCTCTCTCTGTCTCTCTCTGTGTCTCTGTCTCTCTCTTTCTCTCTCTCTGTCTCTCTCTGTCTCTATTTATTCCTGTCTCTGTCTCTCTCACTGTCTCTCCCTGTCTCTCTCTGTCTCTTTGTCTCTCTATGTCTCTCTCTGTCTCTTTCTGTCTCTCTCTGTCTCAATCTCTGTCTATCTCTGTTTCTCTATTTGTCTCTCTCTGTCTCTCTATATCTCTCTCCGTCTCTCTTGTCTCTCTCTGTAGGTCTCTTTCTGTCTCTCTCTGTCGCTCTCTGTCTTTCTCTGTCTCTCTCTGTCTCTCTCTATTTGTCTCTTTTCTGTCTCTGTCTGTTTCTCTCTCTGTCTCTCTCTGTCTCTCTCTGTCTTTCTTTGTTTCTCTCTGTATTTCTATGTCTCTCTATTTCTCTCTCTCTATCTTTCTGTCTCTCTTTGTCTCTCTTTGTCTCTTTCTGTCTCTCTCTGTCTCTCTCTCTGTCGCTCTCTATCTCTCTCTATGTCTCTCTCTATCCCTATCTCTGTCTCTCTCGGGTTCACTCTGTCTCTCTCTGTCTCTCTCTGTGTCTCTCTCTGTCTTTCTCTCTGTCTCTCTCTCTGTCTCTGTCTCTGTCCGTCTCTGTGTCTCTGTCTCTCTCTTTCTCTCTCTGTCTCTCTCTGTCTCTATCTATGTCTCTCTCTGTCTCTCTCTCTGTCTCTCCCTGTCTCTCTCTGTCTCTCAATGTCTCTCTCTGTCTCTCTCTCTGTATCTCTCTGTCTAGCTCTGTCTCTCTCTGTGTCTCCATGTGTCTCCCTCTCTATCTCTGTCTCTCTCTGTCTCTCTGTCTCTCTCTGTCTCTCTCTCTGTCTCTCTGTTTCTCTCTCAGTCTCTCTCTGTCTCTCTCTGTCTCTCTCTCTGTCTCTCTCTGTCTCTTTCTCTGTCTCTCTTTCTGTCTCACTCAGTATATCTCACTCTGTCTCTATCTCTCTCTGTCTCTGTCTCTCTCTTTCTCTCTTTCTGTCTCTCTCATTCTCTATGTCTCTCTCTGTCTCTCTTTCTATCTCTCTCTATCCCTATCTCTGTCTCTCTCTGTCTCTTTTTCTGTCTCTCTCACTCTCTCTCTGTCTTACTCTCTGTCTCTCTCTGTCTCTCTCTATCTTTCTCTGTCTCTTTCTCTCTCTCTCTGTCTCTCTGTCTCTCTCTATGTCTCTCTGTGTCTCTTTCTGTCTCTCTCTGTCTCTGTCTGTTTCTCTCTGTCTCTCTCTGTCTCTCTCTCTCTTTCTTTGTTTCTCTCTGTATTTCTATGTATCTCTATTTCTCTCTCTCTATCTTTCTGTCTCTCTTTGTCTCTCTTTGTATCTCTCTTTCTCTCTCTGTCTCTCTCTGTCTCTCGCTGTCTCTCTCTCTGTCGCTCTCTGTCTCTCTCTATGTCTCTCTCTATCCCTATCTCTGTCTCTCTCGGTCTCACTCTGTCTATCTCTGTCTCTCTCTGTGTCTCTCTCTGTCTCTCTCTCTCTGTCTCTCTCTCTGTGTCTCTCTCTGTCTCTCTCTCTGTCTGTCTCTGTGTCTCTGTCTCTCTCTTTCTCTCTCTCTGTCTCTCTCTGTCTCTATCTATGTCTCTCTCCTTCTCTCTCTCTGTCTCTCCCTGTCTCTCTCTGTCTCTCTGTCTCTCAATGTCTCTCTCTGTCTCTCTCTCTGTATCTCTCTGTCTAGCTCTGTCTCTCATGTGTCTCCCTGTGTCTCCCTCTCTATCTCTGTCTCTCTTTGTTTCTCTCTCTGTCTCTCTCTGTCTCTCCCTGTCTCTCTCTGTCTCTCTGTCTCTCAATGTCTCTCTCTGTCTCTCTCTGTATCTCTCTGTCTAGCTCTGTCTCTCTCTGTGTCTCCCTCTGTCTCCCTCTCTATCTCTGTCTCTCTCTGTTTCTCTCTGTGTTTCTCTCTCTGTCTCTCTCTGTCTCTCTCTGTCTCTCTCTCTGTCTCTCTCTCTCTGTCTCTCTCTTTCTCTCTTTGTCTCTCTCTGTCTCTCTCTCTCTGTCTCTCTCTCTGTGTCTCTCTCTGTCTCTGTCTCTGTCTGTCTCTGTTTCTCTGTCTCTCTCTGTCTCTCTCTCTGTCGCTCTCTGTCTCTCTCTATGTCTCTCTCTATCCCTATCTCTGTCTCTCTCATTTTCACTCTGTCTCTCTCTGTCTCTCTCTGTGTCTCTCTCAGTCTTTCTCTCTGTCTCTCTCTCTGTGTCTCTCTCTGTCTCTGTCTCTGTCTGTCTCTGTGTCTCTGTCTCTCTCTTTCTCTCTCTCTGTCTCTCTCTGTCTCTATCTATGTCTCTCTCTGTCTCTCTCTCTGTCTCTCCCTGTCTCTCTCCGTCTCTCTGTCTCTCAATGACTCTCTCTGTCTCTCTCTATGTCTCTCTCTGTCTCTCTATGTCTCTCTCCGTATGTCTCTTTCTGTCTCTCTGTGTCACTCTCTGTCTTTCTCTGTCTCTCTCTGTCTCTCTCTCTTTGTCTCTTTTCTGTCTCTTTATGTCTCTCTCTCTGTCTCTCTCTGTCTCTCTCTCTGTCTTTCTTTGTCTCTCTCTCCTTATTTCTATGTCTCTCTATGTCTCTCTCTCTGTATCTCTCTGTCTCTCTTTGTCTCTCTCTGTCTCTCTCTGTCTCTCTCGGTCTCTCTATCTGTCTCTCTCTGTCTCCCTCTCTGTCGCTCTCTGTCTCCTCTATGTCTCTCTCTATCCCTATCTCTGTCTCTCTATGACTCTCTCTGTCTCTCTGTGTCTCTCTCTGTCTCTCTCTGCTCTCTCTCTGTCTCTCTCTGTGTCTCTGACTCTCTCTTTCTCTCTCTCTGTCTCTCTCTGTCTCTATTTATGTCTCTCTCTGTCTTTCTCTCTGTCTCTCCCTGTCTCTCTCTGTCTCTTTGTCTCTCTATGTCTCTCTCTGTCTCTTTCTGTCTCTCTCTGTGTCAATCACTGTCTCTCTGTTTTTCTATTTGTCTCTCTGTCTCTCTCTATATCTCTCTCTGTCTCTCTTTGTCTCTCTCTTTAGGTCTCTTTCTGTCTCTATGTGTCGCTCTCTGTCTTTCTCTGTCTCTCTCTGTCTCTCTCTCTTTGTCTCTTTTCTGTCTCTGTCTGTTTCTCTATCTGTCTCTCTCTGTCTTTCTTTGTTTCTCTCTGTATTTCTATGTCTCTCTATTTCTATCTCTCTCTATCTTTCTGTCTCTCTTTGTCTCTCTTTGTCTCTCTCTGTCTCTCTCTGTCTCTCTCTCTATCTCTCTCTGTCTCTCTCTCTGTCGCTCTCTGTCTCTCTCTATGTCTCTCTCTATCCCTATCTCTGTCTCTCTCGGTTTCCCTCTGTCTTTCTCTGTCTCTCTCTGTGTCTCTCTCTGTCTTTCTCTCTGTCTCTCTCTCTGTGTCTCTCTCTGTCTCTGTCTCTGTCTGTCTCTGTGTCTCTGTCTCTCTCTTTCTCTCTCTCTGTCTCTCTTTGTCTCTCTCTGTGTCTCTCTCTGTCTTTCTCTCTGTCTCCCTCTCTGTGTCTCTCTCTGTCTCTGTCTGTCTCTGTGTCTCTGTCTCTCTCTTTCTCTCTCTCTGTCTCTCTCTGTCTCTATGTCTCTCTCTGTCTCTCTCTCTGTCTCTCCCTGTCTCTCTCTGTCTCTCTGTCTCTCAATGACTCTCTCTGTCTCTCTCTCTGTATCTCTCTGTCTAGCTCTGTCTCTCTCTGTGTCTCCCTGTGTCTCCCTATCTATCTCTGTCTCTCTTGGTTTCTCTCTCTGTCTCTCTCTGTCTCTCTCTCTTTCGATCTCTGTCTCTCTCTATGTCTCTCTCTATCCCTATCTCTGTCTCTCTCGGTCTCACTCCGTCTCTCTCTGTCTCTCTCTGTCTCTCTCTCTGTCTCTCTCTCTCTGTCTCACTCTCTGTGTCTCTCTCTGTTTCTCTCTGTCTGTCTCTGTGTCTCTGTCTCTCTCTTTCTCTCTCTCTGTCTCTCTCTGTCTCTATCTATGTCTCTCTCTGTCTCTCTCTCTGTCTCCCTCTCTATCTCTGTCTCTCTCTGTTTCTCTCTCTGTTTCTCTCTCTGTCTCTCTCTGTCTCTCTCTCTGTCTCTCTCTCTCTGTATCTCTCTGTCTAGCTCTGTCTCTCATGTGTCTCCCTGTGTCTCCCTCTCTATCTCTGTCTCTCTCTGTTTCTCTCTCTGTCTCTCTCTGTCTCTCCCTGTCTCTCTCTGTCTCTCTGTCTCTCAATGTCTCTCTCTGTCTCTCTCTATATCTCTCTGTCTAGCTCTGTCTCTCTCTGATTCTCCCTGTGTCTCCCTCTCTATCTCTGTCTCTCTCTGTTTCTCTCTCTGTTTCTCTCTCTGTCTCTCTCTGTCTCTCTCTGTCTCTCTCTCTCTGTCTCTCTCTCTGTCTCTCTCTTTTCTCTTTGTCTCTCTCTGTCTCTCTCTCTCTGTCTCTCTCTCTGTGTATCTCTCTGTCTCTGTCTCTGTCTGTCTCTGTGTCTCTGTCTCTGTCTGTTTCTCTCTCTGTCTCTCTCTGTCTCTCTCTGTCTTTCTTTGTTTCTCTCTGTATTTCTATGTCTCTCTATTTCTCTCTCTCTCTATCTTTCTGTCTCTCTTTGTCTCTCTTTGTCTCTTTCTGTCTCTCTCTCTGTCGCTCTCTATCTCTCTCTATGTCTCTCTCTATCCCTATCTCTGTCTCTCTCGGGTTCACTCTGTCTCTCTCTGTCTCTCTCTGTGTCTCTCTCTGTCTTTCTCCTGTCTCTCTCTCTGTCTCTGTCTCTGTCCGTCTCTGTGTCTCTGTCTCTCTCTTTCTCTCTCTCTGTCTCTCTCTGTCTCTATCTATGTCTCTCTCTGTCTCTCTCTCTGTCTCTCCCTGTCTCTCTCTGTCTCTCAATGTCTCTCTCTGTCTCTCTCTCTGTATCTCTCTGTCTAGCTCTGTCTCTCTCTGTGTCTCCATGTGTCTCCCTCTCTATCTCTGTCTCTCTCTGTCTCTCTGTCTCTCTCTGTCTCTCTCTCTCTGTCTCTCTGTTTCTCTCTCAGTCTCTCTCTGTCTCTCTCTGTCTCTCTCTCTGTCTCTCTCTGTCTCTTTCTCTGTCTCTCTTTCTGTCTCACTCAGTCTATCTCACTCTGTCTCTATCTCTCTCTGTTTCTGTCTCTCTCTTTCTCTCTTTCTGTCTCTCTCACTCTCTATGTCTCTCTCTGTCTCTCTTTCTGTCTCTCTCTATCCCTATCTCTGTCTCTCTCTGTCTCTTTTTCTGTCTCTCTCACTCTCTCTCTGTCTTACTCTCTGTCTCTCTCTGTCTCTCTCTGTCTCTCTCTATCTTTCTCTGTCTCTTTCTCTCTCTCTGTCTCTCTGTCTCTCTCTTTGTCTCTCTGTGTCTCTTTCTGTCTCTCTCTGTCTCTGTCTGTTTCTCTCTGTCTCTCTCTGTCTCTCTCTCTCTTTCTTTGTTTCTCTCTGTATTTCTATGTATCTCTATTTCTCTCTCTCTATCTTTCTGTCTCTCTTTGTCTCTCTTTGTATCTCTCTGTCTCTCTCTGTCTCTCTCTGTCTCTCTCTGTCTCTCTCTCTGTCGCTCTCTGTCTCTCTCTATGTCTCTCTCTATCCCTATCTCTGTCTCTCTCGGTCTCACTCTGTCTCTCTCTGTCTCTATCTGTGTCTCTCTCTGTCTCTCTCTCTCTGTCTCTCTCTCTGTGTCTCTCTCTGTCTCTCTCTCTGTCTGTCTCTGTGTCTCTGTCTCTCTCTTTCTCTCTCTCTGTCTCTCTCTGTCTCTATCTATGTCTCTCTCCTTCTCTCTCTCTGTCTCTCCCTGTCTCTCTCTGTCTCTCTGTCTCTCAATGTCTCTCTCTGTCTCTCTCTCTGTATCTCTCTGTCTAGCTCTGTCTCTCATGTGTCTCCCTGTGTCTACCTCTCTATCTCTGTCTCTCTCTGTTTCTCTCTCTGTCTCTCTCTGTCTCTCCCTGTCTCTCTCTGTCTCTCTGTCTCTCAATGTCTCTCTCTGTCTCTCTCTGTATCTCTCTGTCTAGCTCTGTCTCTCTCTGTGTCTCCCTGTGTCTCCCTCTCTATCTCTGTCTCTCTCTGTTTCTCTCTCTGTTTCTCTCTCTGTCTCTCTCTGTCTCTCTCTGTCTCTCTCTCTCTGTCTCTCTCTCTCTGTCTCTCTCTTTCTCTCTTTGTCTCTCTCTGTCTCTCTCTCTCTGTCTCTCTCTCTGTGTCTCTCTCTGTCTCTGTCTCTGTCTGTCTCTGTGTCTCTGTCTCTCTCTGTCTCTCTCTCTGTCGCTCTCTGTCTCTCTCTATGTCTCTCTCTATCCCTATCTCTGTCTCTCTCATTTTCACTCTGTCTCTCTCTGTCTCTCTCTGTGTCTCTCTCAGTCTTTCTCTCTGTCTCTCTCTCTGTGTCTCTCTCTGTCTCTGTCTCTGTCTGTCTCTGTGTCTCTGTCTCTCTCTTTCTCTCTCTCTGTCTCTCTCTGTCTCTATCTATGTCTCTCTCTGTCTCTCTCTCTGTCTCTCCCTGTCTCTCTCCGTCTCTCTGTCTCTCAATGACTCTCTCTGTCTCTCTCTATGTCTCTCTCTGTCTCTCTATGTCTCTCTCCGTATGTCTCTTTCTGTCTCTCTGTGTCACTCTCTGTCTTTCTCTGTCTCTCTCTGTCTCTCTCTCTTTGTCTCTTTTCTGTCTCTGTCTGTCTCTCTCTCTGTCTCTCTCTGTCTCTCTCTCTGTCTTTCTTTGTCTCTCTCTCCTTATTTCTATGTATCTCTATGTCTCTCTCTCTGTATCTCTCTGTCTCTCTTTGTCTCTCTCTGTCTCTCTCTGTCTCTCTCGGTCTCTCTATCTGTCTCTCTCTGTCTCCCTCTCTGTCGCTCTCTGTCTCCTCTATGTCTCTCTCTATCCCTATCTCTGTCTCTCTATGACTCTCTCTGTCTCTCTGTGTCTCTCTCTGTCTCTCTCTGCTCTCTCTCTGTCTCTCTCTGTGTCTCTGACTCTCTCTTTCTCTCTCTCTGTCTCTCTCTGTCTCTACTTATGTCTCTCTCTGTCTCTCTCTCTCTGTCTCTCCCTGTCTCTCTCTGTCTCTTTGTCTCTCTATGTCTCTCTCTGTCTCTTTCTGTCTCTCTCTGTGTCAATCACTGTCTCTCTGTTTTTCTATTTGTCTCTCTCTGTCTCTCTCTATATCTCTCTCTGTCTCTCTTTGTCTCTCTCTTTAGGTCTCTTTCTGTCTCTATGTGTCGCTCTCTGTCTTTCTCTGTCTCTCTCTGTCTCTCTCTCTTTGTCTCTTTTCTGTCTCTGTCTATTTCTCTCTCTGTCTCTCTCTGTCTTTCTTTGTTTCTCTCTGTATTTCTATGTCTCTCTATTTCTATCTCTCTCTATCTTTCTGTCTCTCTTTGTCTCTCTTTGTCTCTCTCAGTCTCTCTCTGTCTCTCTCTCTGTCTCTCTCTGTCTCTCTCTCTGTCGCTCTCTGTCTCTCTCTATGTCTCTCTCTATCCCTATCTCTGTCTCTCTCGGTTTCCCTCTCTCTCTCTCTGTCTCTCTCTGTGTCTCTCTCTGTCTTTCTCTCTGTCTCTCTCTCTGTGTCTCTCTCTGTCTCTGTCTCTGTCTGTCTCTGTGTCTCTGTCTCTCTCTTTCTCTCTCTCTGTCTCTCTCTGTCTCTCTCTGTGTCTCTCTCTATCTTTCTCTCTGTCTCCCTCTCTGTGTCTCTCTCTGTCTCTGTCTGTCTCTGTGTCTCTGTCTCTCTCTTTCTCTCTCTCTGTCTCTCTCTGTCTCTATGTCTCTCTCTGTCTCTCTCTCTGTCTCTCCCTGTCTCTCTCTGTCTCTCTGTCTCTCAATGACTCTCTCTGTCTCTTTCTCTGTATCTCTCTGTCTAGCTCTGTCTCTCTCTGTGTCTCCCTGTGTCTCCCTATCTATCTCTGTCTCTCTTGGTTTCTCTCTCTGTCTCTCTCTGTCTCTCCCTCTTTCGATCTCTGTCTCTCTCTATGTCTCTCTCTATCCCTATCTCTGTCTCTCTTGGTCTCTCTCTGTCTCTCTCTCTGTCTCTCTCTCTCTGTCTCACTCTCTGTGTCTCTCTCTGTTTCTCTCTGTCTGTCTCTGTGTCTCTGTCTCTCTCTTTCTCTCTCTCTGTCTCTCTCTGTCTCTATCTATGTCTCTCTCTGTCTCTCTCTCTGTCTCTCCCTGTCTCTCTCTGTCTCTCAATGTCTCTCTCTGTCTCTCTCTCTGTATCTCTGTCTCTCTCTGTCTCTCTCTCTGTATCTCTGTCTCTCTCTGTCTCTCTCTCTGTCGCTCTCTGTCTCTCTCTATGTCTCTCTCTATCCCTATCTCTGTCTCTCTCATTTTCTCTCTGTCTCTCTCTGTCTCTCTCTGTGTCTCTCTCAGTCTTTCTCTCTGTCTCTCTCTCTGTGTCTCTCTCTGTCTCTGTCTCTGTCTGTCTCTGTGTCTCTGTCTCTCTCTTTCTCTCTCTCTGTCTCTCTCTGTCTCTATCTATGTCTCTCTCTGTCTCTCTCTCTGTCTCTCCATGTCTCTCTCCGTCTCTCTGTCTCTCAATGACTCTCTCTGTCTCTCTCTATGTCTCTCTCTGTCTCTCTATGTCTCTCTCCGTATGTCTCTTTCTGTCTCTCTGTGTCACTCTCTGTCTTTCTCTGTCTCTCTCTGTCTCTCTCTCTTTGTCTCTTTTCTGTCTCTTTATGTCTCTCTCTCTGTCTCTCTCTGTCTCTCTCTCTGTCTTTCTTTGTCTCTCTCTCCTTATTTCTATGTCTCTCTCTTTCTCTCTCTCTGTATCTCTCTGTCTCTCTTTGTCTCTCTCTGTCTCTCTCTGTCTCTCTCGGTCTCTCTATCTGTCTCTCTCTGTCTCCCTCTCTGTCGCTCTCTGTCTCCTCTATGTCTCTCTCTATCCCTATCTCTGTCTCTCTATGACTCTCTCTGTCTCTCTGTGTCTCTCTCTGTCTCTCTCTGCTCTCTCTCTGTCTCTCTCTGTGTCTCTGACTCTCTCTTTCTCTCTCTCTGTCTCTCTCTGTCTCTATTTATGTCTCTCTCTGTCTCTCTCTCTCTTTCTCTCCCTGTCTCTCTCTGTCTCTTTGTCTCTCTATGTCTCTCTCTGTCTCTTTCTGTCTCTCTCTGTCTCAATCTCTGTCTATCTCTGTTTCTCTATTTGTCTCTCTCTGTCTCTCTCTATATCTCTCTCCGTCTCTCTTGTCTTTCTCTGTAGGTCTCTTTCTGTCTCTCTCTGTCGCTCTCTGTCTTTCTCTGTCTCTCTCTGTCTATCTCTATTTGTCTCTTTTCTGTCTCTGTCTGTTTCTCTCTCTGTCTCTCTCTGTCTCTCTCTATCTTTCTTTGTTTCTCTCTGTATTTCTATGTCTCTCTATTTCTCTCTCTCTCTATCTTTCTGTCTCTCTTTGTCTCTCTTTGTCTCTTTCTGTCTCTCTCTCTGTCGCTCTCTATCTCTCTCTATGTCTCTCTCTATCCCTATCTCTGTCTCTCTCGGGTTCACTCTGTCTCTCTCTGTCTCTCTCTGTGTCTCTCTCTGTCTTTCTCTCTGTCTCTCTCTCTGTCTCTGTCTCTGTCCGTCTCTGTGTCTCTGTCTCTCTCTTTCTCTCTCTCTGTCTCTCTCTGTCTCTATCTATGTCTCTCTCTGTCTCTCTCTCTGTCTCTCCCTGTCTCTCTCTGTCTCTCAATGTCTCTCTCTGTCTCTCTCTCTGTATCTCTCTGTCTAGCTCTGTCTCTCTCTGTGTCTCCATGTGTCTCCCTCTCTATCTCTGTCTCTCTCTCTCTCTCTGTCTCTCTCTGTCTCTCTCTCTGTCTCTCTGTTTCTCTCTCAGTCTCTCTCTGTCTCTCTCTGTCTCTCTCTCTGTCTCTCTCTGTCTCTTTCTCTGTCTCTCTTTCTGTCTCACTCAGTCTATCTCACTCTGTCTCTATCTCTCTCTGTCTCTGTCTCTCTCTTTCTCTCTTTCTGTCTCTCTCACTCTCTATGTCTCTCTCTGTCTCTCTTTCTGTCTCTCTCTATCCCTATCTCTGTCTCTCTCTGTCTCTTTTTCTGTCTCCCTCACTCTCTCTCTGTCTTACTCTCTGTCTCTCTCTGTCTCTCTCTGTCTCTCTCTATCTTTCTCTGTCTCTTTCTCTCTCTCTCTGTCTCTCTGTCTCTCTCTTTGTCTCTCTGTGTCTCTTTCTGTCTCTCTCTGTCTCTGTCTGTTTCTCTTTGTCTCTCTCTGTCTCTCTCTCTCTTTCTTTGTTTCTCTCTGTATTTCTATGTATCTCTATTTCTCTCTCTCTATCTTTCTGTCTCTCTTTGTCTCTCTTTGTATCTCTCTGTCTCTCTCTGTCTCTCTCTGTCTCTCTCTGTCTCTCTCTCTGTCGCTCTCTGTCTCTCTCTATGTCTCTCTCTATCCCTATCTCTGTCTCTCTCGGTCTCACTCTGTCTCTCTCTGTCTCTCTCTGTGTCTCTCTCTGTCTCTCTCTCTCTGTCTCTCTCTCTGTGTCTCTCTCTGTCTCTCTCTCTGTCTGTCTCTGTGTCTCTGTCTCTCTCTTTCTCTCTCTCTGTCTCTCTCTGTCTCTATCTATGTCTCTCTCCTTCTCTCTCTCTGTCTCTCCCTGCCTCTCTCTGTCTCTCTGTCTCTCAATGTCTCTCTCTGTCTCTCTCTCTGTATCTCTCTGTCTAGCTCTGTCTCTCATGTGTCTCCCTGTGTCTCCCTCTCTATCTCTGTCTCTCTCTGTTTCTCTCTCTGTCTCTCTCTGTCTCTCCCTGTCTCTCTCTGTCTCTCAATGTCTCTCTCTGTCTCTCTCTGTATCTCTCTGTCTAGCTCTGTCTCTCTCTGTGTCTCCCTGTGTCTCCCTCTCTATCTCTGTCTCTCTCTGTTTCTCTCTCTGTTTCTCTCTCTGTCTCTCTCTGTCTCTCTCTGTCTCTCTCTCTCTGTCTCTCTCTCTCTGTCTCTCTCTTTCTCTCTTTGTCTCTCTCTGTCTCTCTCTCTCTCTGTCTCTCTCTCTGTGTCTCTCTCTGTCTCTGTCTCTGTCTGTCTCTGTGTCTCTGTCTCTCTCTGTCTCTCTCTCTGTCGCTCTCTGTCTCTCTCTATGTCTCTCTCTATCCCTATCTCTGTCTCTCTCATTTTCACTCTGTCTCTCTCTGTCTCTCTCTGTGTCTCTCTCAGTCTTTCTCTCTGTCTCTCTCTCTGTGTCTCTCTCTGTCTCTGTCTCTGTCTGTCTCTGTGTCTCTGTCTCTCTCTTTCTCTCTCTCTGTCTCTCTCTGTCTCTATCTATGTCTCTCTCTGTCTCTCTCTCTGTCTCTCCCTGTCTCTCTCCGTCTCTCTGTCTCTCAATGACTCTCTCTGTCTCTCTCTATGTCTCTCTCTGTCTCTCTATGTCTCTCTCCGTATGTCTCTTTCTGTCTCTCTGTGTCACTCTCTGTCTTTCTCTGTCTCTCTCTGTCTCTCTCTCTTTGTCTCTTTTCTGTCTCTGTCTGTCTCTCTCTCTGTCTCTCTCTGTCTCTCTCTCTGTCTTTCTTTGTCTCTCTCTCCTTATTTCTATGTATCTCTATGTCTCTCTCTCTCTGTATCTCTCTGTCTCTCTTTGTCTCTCTCTGTCTCTCTCTGTCTCTCTCGGTCTCTCTATCTGTCTCTCTCTGTCTCCCTCTCTGTCGCTCTCTGTCTCTTCTATGTCTCTCTCTATCCCTATCTCTGTCTCTCTATGACTCTCTCTGTCTCTCTGTGTCTCTCTCTGTCTCTCTCTGCTCTCTCTCTGTCTCTCTCTGTGTCTCTGACTCTCTCTTTCTCTCTCTCTGTCTCTCTCTGTCTCTACTTATGTCTCTCTCTGTCTCTCTCTCTCTGTCTCTCCCTGTCTCTCTCTGTCTCTTTGTCTCTCTATGTCTCTCTCTGTCTCTTTCTGTCTCTCTCTGTGTCAATCACTGTCTCTCTGTTTTTCTATTTGTCTCTCTCTGTCTCTCTATATCTCTCTCTGTCTCTCTTTGTCTCTCTCTTTAGGTCTCTTTCTGTCTCTATGTGTCGCTCTCTGTTTTCTCTGTCTCTCTCTGTCTCTCTCTCTTTGTCTCTTTTCTGTCTCTGTCTATTTCTCTCTCTGTCTCTCTCTGTCTTTCTTTGTTTCTCTCTGTATTTCTATGTCTCTCTATTTCTATCTCTCTCTATCTTTCTGTCTCTCTTTGTCTCTCTTTGTCTCTCTCTGTCTCTCTCTGTCTCTCTCTCTGTATCTCTCTGTCTCTCTCTCTGTCGCTCTCTGTCTCTCTCTATGTCTCTCTCTATCCCTATCTCTGTCTCTCTCGGTTTCCCTCTGTCTCTCTCTGTCTCTCTCTGTGTCTCTCTCTGTCTTTCTCTCTGTCTCTCTCTCTGTGTCTCTCTCTGTCTCTGTCTCTGTCTGTCTCTGTGTCTCTGTCTCTCTCTTTCTCTCTCTCTGTCTCTCTCTGTCTCTCTCTGTGTCTCTCTCTGTCTTTCTCTCTGTCTCCCTCTCTGTGTCTCTCTCTGTCTCTGTCTGTCTCTGTGTCTCTGTCTCTCTCTTTCTCTCTCTCTGTCTCTCTCTGTCTCTATGTCTCTCTCTGTCTCTCTCTCTGTCTCTCCCTGTCTCTCTCTGTCTCTCTGTCTCTCAATGACTCTCTCTGTCTCTCTCTCTGTATCTCTCTGTCTAGCTCTGTCTCTCTCTGTGTCTCCCTGTGTCTCCCTATCTATCTCTGTCTCTCTTGGTTTCTCTCTCTGTCTCTCTCTGTCTCTCCCTCTTTCGATCTCTGTCTCTCTCTATGTCTCTCTCTATCCCTATCTCTGTCTCTCTCGGTCTCTCTCTGTCTCTCTCTCTGTCTCTCTCTCTCTGTCTCACTCTCTGTGTCTCTCTCTGTTTCTCTCTGTCTGTCTCTGTGTCTCTGTCTCTCTCTTTCTCTCTCTCTGTCTCTCTCTGTCTCTATCTATGTCTCTCTCTGTCTCTCTCTCTGTCTCTCCCTGTCTCTCTCTGTCTCTCAATGTCTCTCTCTGTCTCTCTCTCTGTATCTCTGTCTCTCTCTGTCTCTCTCTCTGTCTCTCTCTGTCTCTCTCTCTGTCGCTCTCTGTCTCTCTCTATGTCTCTCTCTATCCCTATCTCTGTCTCTCTCGGTCTCTCTGTCTCTCTCTGTCTCTCTCTGTGTCTCTCTCTGTCTCTCTGTCTCTCTATGTCTCTCTCTGTCTCTCTCTCTGTATCTCTCTGTCTAGCTCTGTCTCTCTCTGTGTCTCCCTGTGTCTCCCTCTCTATCTCTGTCTCTCTCTGTCTCTCTCTGTTTCTCTCTCTGTCTCTCTCTGTCTCTCTCTGTATCTCTCTGTGTCTCTCTCTGTCTCTCTCTCTGTCTCTCTCTGTGTCTCTCTCTCTGTCTCTCTCTGTGTCTCTGTCTCTCTCTTTCTCTCTCTCTGTCTCTCTCTGTCTCTCTCTCTGTTTCTCTCTGTCTCTCTCTGTCTCTCCCTGTCTCTCTCTGTCTCTCTGTCTCTCAATGTCTCTCTCTGTCTCTCTCTGTATCTCTCCGTCTAGCTCTGTCTCTCTCTGTGTCTCCCTGTGTCTCCCTCTCTATCTCTGTTACTCTCTGTTTCTCTCTCTGTCTCTCTCTGTCTCTCTCTTTTTGTCTCTCTCTCTCTCTGTCTCTCTCTCTGTCTCTCTCTTTCTCTCTTTGTCTCTCTCTGTCTCTCTCTCTCTGTGTCTCTCTCTGTGAGTCTCTCTCTGTTTCTCTCTGTCTGTCTCTGTGTCTCTGTCTCTCTCTGTCTCTCTCTCTGTCGCTCTCTGTCTCTCTCTATGTCTCTCTCTATCCCTATCTCTGTCTCTCTCGTTTTCACTCTGTCTCTCTCTGTCTCTCTCTGTGTCTCTCTCTGTCTTTCTCTCTGTCTCTCTCTCTGTCTCTGTCTCTGTCTCTGTCTGTCTCTGTGTCTCTGTCTCTCTCTTTCTCTCTCTCTGTCTCTCTCTGTCTCTATCTATGTCTCTCTCTGTCTCTCTCTCTGTCTCTCCCTGTCTCTCTCTGTCTCTCTGTCTCTCAATGACTCTCTCTGTCTCTCTCTCTGTATCTCTCTGTCTAGCTCTGTCTCTCTCTGTGTCTCCCTATTTATCTCTGTCTCTCTCGGTTTCTCTCTCTGTCTCTCTCTGTCTCTCTCTCTCTGTCTCACTCTCTGTGTCTCTCTCTGTTTCTCTCTGTCTGTCTCTGTGTCTCTGTCTCTCTCTTTCTCTCTCTCTGTCTCTCTCTGTCTCTATCTATGTCTCTCTCTGTCTCTCTCTCTGTCTCTCCCTTTCTCTCTCTGTCTCTCCCTGTCTCTCTCTTTCTCTCTCTCTGTATCTCTCTGTCTAGCTCTGTCTCTCTCTGTGTCTCCCTGTGTCTCCCTCTCTATCTCTGTCTCTCTCTGTTTCTCTCTCTGTCTCTCTCTGTCTCTCTGTTTCTCTCTCTGTTTCTCTCTGTCTCTCTCTGTCTCTCTCTCTGTCTCTCTCTGTCTCTTTCTCTGTCTATCTTTCTGTCTCACTCAGTCTATCTCACTCTGTCTCTATCTCTCTCTGTCTCTGTCTCTCTCTTTCTCTCTTTCTGTCTCTCTCACTCTCTATGTCTCTCTCTGTCTCTCTTTCTTTCTCTCTCTCTCTTTCTCTGTCTCTTTCTCTCTCTGTCTCTCTTTCTCTCTCTTTCTCTCTCTCTCTGTCTCTCTCTGTCTCTCTCTGTGTCTCTCTCTGTCTTTCTCTCTGTCTCTCTCTCTGTGTCTCTCTCTGTCTCTGTCTCTGTCTGTCTCTGTGTCTCTGTCTCTCTCTTTCTCTCTCTCTGTCTCTCTCTGTCTCTATGTCTCTCTCTGTCTCTCTCTCTGTCTCTCCCTGTCTCTCTCTGTCTCTCTGTCTCTAATTGACTCTCTCTGTCTCTCTCTCTGTATCTCTCTGTCTAGCTCTGTCTCTCTCTGTGTCTCCCTGTGTCTCCCTATCTATCTCTGTCTCTCTTGGTTTCTCTCTCTGTCTCTCTCTCTTTCGATCTCTGTCTCTCTCTATGTCTCTCTCTATCCCTATCTCTGTCTCTCTCAGTCTCACTCCGTCTCTCTTTGTCTCTCTCTGTCTCTCTCTCTCTCTCTCTCTCTCTCTGTCTCACTCTCTGTGTCTCTCTCTGTTTCTCTCGGTCTGTCTCTGTGTCTCTGTCTCTCTCTTTCTCTCTCTCTGTCTCTCTCTGTCTCTATCTATGTCTCTCTCTGTCTCTCTCTCTGTCTCTCCCTGTCTCTCTCTGTCTCTACCTGTCTCTCTCTGTCTCTCTGTCTCTCAATGACTCTCTCTGTCTCTCTCTCTGTATCTCTCTGTCTAGCTCTGTCTCTCTCTGTGTCTCCCTGTGTCTCCCTATCTATCTCTGTCTCTCTTGGTTTCTCTCTCTGTCTCTCTCTGTCTCTCTCTCTTTCGATCTCTGTCTCTCTCTATGTCTCTCTCTATCCCTATCTCTGTCTCTCTCGGTCTCACTCCGTCTCTCTCTGTCTCTCTCTGTGTCTCTCTCTGTCTCTCTCTCTCTGTCTCACTCTCTGTGTCTCTCTCTGTTTCTCTCTGTCAGTCTCTGTGTCTCTGTCTCTCTCTTTCTCTCTCTCTGTCTCTCTCTGTCTCTATCTATGTCTCTCTCTGTCTCTCTCTCTCTCTCTCCCTTTCTCTCTCTGTCTCTCCCTGTCTCTCTCTTTCTCTCTCTCTGTATCTCTCTGTCTAGCTCTGTCTCTCTCTGTGTCTCCCTGTGTCTCCCTCTCTATCTCTGTCTCTCTTGGTTTCTCTCTCTGTCTCTCTCTGTCTCTCTCTCTTTCGATCTCTGTCTCTCTCTATGTCTCTCTCTATCCCTATCTCTGTCTCTCTCGGTCTCACTCCGTCTCTCTCTGTCTCTCTCTGTCTCTCTCTCTGTCTCTCTCTCTCTGTCTCACTCTCTGTGTCTCTCTCTGTTTCTCTCTGTCTGTCTCTGTGTCTCTGTCTCTCTCTTTCTCTCTCTCTGTCTCTCTCTGTCTCTATCTATGTCTCTCTCTGTCTCTCTCTCTGTCTCCCTCTCTATCTCTGTCTCTCTCTGTTTCTCTCTCTGTTTCTCTCTCTGTCTCTCTCTGTCTCTCTCTCTGTCTCTCTCTCTCTGTATCTCTCTGT
Source organism: Mus caroli (assembly GCF_978045245.1). NCBI lineage: Eukaryota > Metazoa > Chordata > Mammalia > Rodentia > Muridae > Mus > Mus caroli. Next base: position 103,956 of record NW_028227295.1, read on the forward strand.
CTAGCTCTGTCTCTCATGTGTCTCCCTGTGTCTCCCTCTCTATCTCTGTCTCTCTCTGTTTCTCTCTCTGTCTCTCTCTCTGTCTCTCTGTTTCTCTCTCTGTCTCTCTCTGTCTCTCTCTGTCTCTCTCTGTCTCTCTCTCTGTCTCTCTCTGTCTCTTTCTCTGTCTATTTTTCTGTCTCACTCAGTCTATCTCACTCTGTTTCTATTTCTCTCTGTCTCTGTCTCTCTCTTTCTCTCTTTCTGTCTCTCTCACTCTCTATGTCTCTCTCTGTCTCTCTTTCTTTCTCTCTCTCTCTTTCTCTGTCTCTTTCTCTCTCTCTGTCTCTCTGTCTCTCTCTTTCTCTCTCTCTGTCTCTCTCTGTCTCTCTGTGTCTCTCTCTGTCTTTCTCTCTGTTTCTCTCTCTGTGTCTCTCTCTGTCTCTGTCTCTGTCTGTCTCTGTGTCTCTGTCTCTCTCTTTCTCTCTCTCTGTCTCTCTCTGTCTCTATGTCTCTCTCTGTCTCTCTCTCTGTCTCTCCCTGTCTCTCTCTGTCTCTCTGTCTCTCAATGACTCTCTCTGTCTCTCTCTCTGTATCTCTCTGTCTAGCTCTGTCTCTCTCTGTGTCTCCCTGTGTCTCCCTATCTATCTCTGTCTCTCTTGGTTTCTCTCTCTGTCTCTCTCTGTCTCTCTCTCTTTCGATCTCTGTCTCTCTCTATGTCTCTCTCTATCCCTATCTCTGTCTCTCTCGGTCTCACTCCGTCTCTCTCTGTCTCTCTCTGTCTCTCTCTCTCTCTCTCTCTCTCTGTCTCACTCTCTGTGTCTCTCTCTGTTTCTCTCTGTCTGTCTCTGTGTCTCTGTCTCTCTCTTTCTCTCTCTCTGTCTCTCTCATTCTCTATCTATGTCTCTCTCTGTCTCTCTCTCTGTCTCTCCCTGTCTCTCTCTGTCTCTACCTGTCTCTCTCTGTCTCTCTCTCTGTATCTCTCTGTCTAGCTCTGTCTCTCTCTGTGTCTCCCTGTGTCTCCCTCTATCTCTGTCTCTCTCTGTTTCTCTCTCTGTCTCTCTCT
>NW_028227295.1:110000-112500 GCF_978045245.1 Mus caroli
TCTCTCTCTGTCTCTATCTGTGTCTCTCTCTGTCACTCTCTCTGTCTCTCCCTGTCTCTCTCTGTCTCTCAATGTCTCTCTCTGTCTCTCTCTCTGTATCTCTCTGTCTAGCTCTGTCTCTCTCTGTGTCTCCCTGTGTCTCCCTCTCTATCTCTGTCTCTCTCTGTTTCTCTCTCTGTCTCTCTCTGTCTCTCTCTGTCTCTCTCTGTCTCTCTGTCTCTGTCTGTCTCTCTCTGTCTCTCTCTCTGTCTCTCTCTGTCTCTCTTTCTGTCTCACTCAGTCTATCTCACTCTGTCTCTATCTCTCTCTGTCTCTGTCTCTCTCTTTCTCTCTTTCTGTCTCTCTCACTCTCTATGTCTCTCTCTGTCTCTCTTTCTGTCTCTCTCTGTCTCTTTTTCTGTCTCTCTCACTCTCTCTCTGTCTTACTCTCTGTCTCAATCTGTGTCTCTCTCTGTCTCTCTCTATCTTTCTCTGTCTCTTTCTCTCTCTCTCTCTGTCTCTCTGTCTCTCTCTTTCTCTCTCTCTCTGTCTCTCTCTGTCTCTCTCTGTGTCTCTCTCTGTCTTTCTCTCTGTCTCTCTCTTTGTGTCTCTCTCTGTCTCTGTCTCTGTCTCTGTCTGTCTCTGTGTCTCTGTCTCTCTCTTTCTCTCTCTCTGTCTCTCTCTGTCTCTATGTCTCTCTCTGTCTCTCTCTCTGTCTCTCCCTGTCTCTCTCTGTCTCTCTGTCTCTCAATGACTCTCTCTGTCTCTCTCTCTGTATCTCTCTGTCTAGCTCTGTCTCTCTCTGTGTCTCCCTGTGTCTCCCTATCTATCTCTGTCTCTCTTGGTTTCTCTCTCTGTCTCTCTCTGTCTCTCTCTCTTTCGATCTCTGTCTCTCTCTATGTCTCTATCTATCCCTATCTCTGTCTCTCTCGGTCTCACTCCGTCTCTCTCTGTCTCTCTCTGTGTCTCTCTCTGTCTCTCTCTCTCTGTCTCACTCTCTGTGTCTCTCTCTGTTTCTCTCTGTCTGTCTCTGTGTCTCTGTCTCTCTCTTTCTCTCTCTCTGTCTCTCTCTGTCTCTATCTATGTCTCTCTCTGTCTCTCTCTCTGTCTCTCCCTTTCTCTCTCTGTCTCTCCCTGTCTCTCTCTTTCTCTCTCTCTGTATCTCTCTGTCTAGCTCTGTCTCTCTCTGTGTCTCCCTGTGTCTCCCTCTCTATCTCTGTCTCTCTCTGTTTCTCTCTCTGTCTCTCTCTGTCTCTCTCTGTCTCTCTCTCTGTCTCTCTGTTTCTCTCTCTGTCTCTCTCTGTCTCTCTCTGTCTCTCTCTGTCTCTTTCTCTGTCTATCTTTCTGTCTCACTCAGTCTATCTCACTCTGTCTCTATCTCTCTCTGTCTCTGTCTCTCTCTTTCTCTCTTTCTGTCTCTCTCACTCTCTATGTCTCTCTCTGTCTCTCTTTCTTTCTCTCTCTCTCTTTCTCTGTCTCTTTCTCTCTCTCTGTCTCTCTCTTTCTCTCTCTCTGTCTCTCTCTGTCTTTCTCTGTGTCTCTCTCTGTCTTTCTCTCTGTCTCTCTCTCTGTGTCTCTCTCTGTCTCTGTCTGTCTCTGTGTCTCTGTCTCTCTCTTTCTCTCTCTCTGTCTCTCTCTGTCTCTATGTCTCTCTCTGTCTCTCTCTCTGTCTCTCCCTGTCTCTCTCTGTCTCTCTGTCTCTCAATGACTCTCTCTGTCTCTCTCTCTGTATCTCTCTGTCTAGCTCTGTCTCTCTCTGTGTCTCCCTGTGTCTGCCTATCTATCCCTGTCTCTCTTGGTTTCTCTCTCTGTCTCTCTCTGTCTCTCTATCTTTTGATCTCTGTCTCTCTCTATGTCTCTCTCTATCCCTATCTCTGTCTCTCTCGGTCTCACTCCGTCTCTCTCTGTCTCTCTCTGTCTCTCTCTCTCTCACTCTCTCTGTCTCACTCTCTGTGTCTCTCTCTGTTTCTCTCTGTCTGTCTCTGTGTCTCTGTCTCTCTCTTTCTCTCTCTCTGTCTCTCTCTGTCTCTATCTATGTCTCTCTCTGTCTCTCTCTCTGTCTCTCCCTGTCTCTCTCTGTCTCTACCTGTCTCTCTCAGTCTCTCTCTCTGTATCTCTCTGTCTAGCTCTGTCTCTCTCTGTGTCTCCCTGTGTCTCCCTCTCTATCTCTGTCTCTCTCTGTTTCTCTCTCTGTCTCTCTCTGTCTCTCTCTGTCTCTCTCTCTGTCTCTCTGTTTCTCTCTCTGTCTATCTCTGTCTCTCTCTCTGTCTCTCTCTGTCTCTTTCTCTGTCTCTCTTTCTGTCTCACTCAGTCTATCTCACTCTGTCTCTATCTCTCTCTGTCTCCTTCTCTCTCTTTCTCTCTTTCTGTCTCTCTCACTCTCTATGTCTCTCTTTCTGTCTCTCTCTATCCCTATCTCTGTCTCTCTCTGTCTCTTTTTCTGTCTCTCTCACTCTCTCTCTGTCTTACTCTCTGTCTCTCTCTGTGTCTCTCTCTGTCACTCTCTATCTTTCTCTGTCTC
>NW_028227295.1:115000-117500 GCF_978045245.1 Mus caroli
CACTCTCTATGTCTCTCTCTGTCTCTCTTTCTGTCTCTCTCTATCCCTATCTCTGTCTCTCTCTGTCTCTTTTTGTGTCTCTCTCACTCTCTCTCTGTCTTACTCTCTGTCTCTCTCTGTCTCTCTCTGTCTCTCTCTATCTTTCTCTGTCTCTTTCTCTCTCTCTCTGTCTCTCTGTCTCTCTCTTTGTCTCTCTGTGTCTCTTTCTGTCTCTCTCTGTCTCTGTCTGTTTCTCTCTGTCTCTCTCTGTCACTCTCTCTCTTTCTTTGTTTCTCTCTGTATTTCTATGTATCTCTATTTCTCTCTCTCTATCTTTCTGTCTCTCTTTGTCTCTCTTTGTATCTCTCTGTCTCTCTCTGTCTCTCTCTGTCTCTCGCTGTCTCTCTCTCTGTCGCTCTCTGTCTCTCTCTATGTCTCTCTCTATCCCTATCTCTGTCTCTCTCGGTCTCACTCTGTCTCTCTCTGTCTCTCTCTGTGTGTCTCTCTCTCTCTGTCTCTCTCTCTGTGTCTCTCTCTGTCTCTCTCTCTGTCTGTCTCTGTGTCTCTGTCTCTCTCTTTCTCTCTCTCTGTCTCTCTCTGTCTCTATCTATGTCTCTCTCCTTCTCTCTCTGTCTCTCCCTGTCTCTCTCTGTCTCTCTGTCTCTCAATGTCTCTCTCTGTCTCTCTCTCTGTATCTCTCTGTCTAGCTCTGTCTCTCATGTGTCTCCATGTGTCTCCCTCTCTATCTCTGTCTCTCTCTGTTTCTCTCTCTGTCTCTCTCTGTCTCTCCCTGTCTCTCTCTGTCTCTCTGTCTCTCAATGTCTCTCTCTGTCTCTCTCTGTATCTCTCTGTCTAGCTCTGTCTCTCTCTGTGTCTCCCTGTGTCTCCCTCTCTATCTCTGTCTCTCTCTGTTTCTCTCTCTGTTTCTCTCTCTGTCTCTCTCTGTCTCTCTCTCTCAGTCTCTCTCTCTCTGTCTCTCTCTCTGTCTCTCTCTTTCTCTCTTTGTCTCTCTGTCTCTCTCTCTCTCTGTCTCTCTCTCTGTGTCTCTCTCTGTCTCTGTCTCTGTCTGTCTCTGTGTCTCTGTCTCTCTCTGTCTCTCTCTCTGTCGCTCTCTGTCTCTCTCTATGTCTCTCTCTATCCCTATCTCTGTCTCTCTTATTTTCACTCTGTCTCTCTCTGTCTCTCTCTGTGTCTCTCTCTGTCTTTCTCTCTGTCTCTCTCTCTGTGTCTCTCTCTGTCTCTGTCTCTGTCTGTCTCTGTGTCTCTGTCTCTCTCTTTCTCTCTCTCTGTCTCTCTCTGTCTCTATCTATGTCTCTCTCTGTCTCTCTCTCTGTCTCTCCCTGTCTCTCTCCGTCTCTCTGTCTCTCAATGACTCTCTCTGTCTCTCTCTCTGTATCTCTCTGTCTAGCTCTGTCTCTCTCTGTGTCTCCCTGTGTCTCCCTATTTATCTCTGTCTCTCTCGGTTTCTCTCTCTGTCTCTCTCTGTCTCTCTCTGTCTCTCTCTCTTTCGCTCTCTGTCTCTCTCTATGTCTCTCTCTATCCCTATCTCTGTCTCTCTCGGTCTCACATTGTCTCTCTCTGTCTCTCTCTGTGTCTCTCTCTGTCTCTCTCTCTCTGTCTCTCTCTCTGTGTCTCTCTCTGTTTCTCTCTGTCTGTCTCTGTGTCTCTGTCTCTCTCTTTCTCTCTCTCTGTCTCTCTCTGTCTCTATCTATGTCTCTCTCTGTCTCTCTCTCTGTCTCTCCCTGTCTCTCTCTGTCTCTCAATGTCTCTCTCTGTCTCTCTCTCTGTATCTCTCTGTCTAGCTCTGTCTCTTTCTGTGTCTCCCTGTGTCTCCCTCTCTATCTCTGTCTCTCTCTGTTTCTCTCTCTGTTTCTCTCTCTGTCTCTCTGTCTCTCTCTGTCTCTCTCTTTGTCTCTCTGTTTCTCTCTCTGTCTCTCTCTGTCTCTCTCTCTGTCTCTCTCTGTCTCTTTCTCTGTCTCTCTTTCTGTCTCACTCAGTCTATCTCACTCTGTCTCTATCTCTCTCTGTCTCTGTCTCTCTCTTTCTGTCTTTCTGTCTCTCTCACTCTCTATGTCTCTCTCTGTCTCTCTTTCTGTCTCTCTCTATCCCTATCTCTGTCTCTCTCTGTCTCTTTTTCTGTCTCTCTCACTCTCTCTCTGTCTTACTCTCTGTCTCAATCTGTGTCTCTCTCTGTCTCTCTCTATCTTTCTCTGTCTCTTTCTCTCTCTCTCTCTGTCTCTCTGTCTCTCTCTTTGTCTCTCTGTGTCTCTTTCTGTCTCTCTCTGTCTCTTTCTTTCTCTCTCTGTCTCTTTCTGTCTCTCTCTGTCTCAATTTCTGTCTCTCTCTGTTTCTCTCTTTGTCTCCCTCTGTCTCTGTCTGTCTCTCTCTATGTCTCTCTCTGTCTCTCAATGTCTCTCTATGTATGTCTCTTTCTGTCTCTCTCTGTCGCTCTCTGTCTTTCTCTGTCTCTCTCTGTCTCTCTCTCTTTGTCTCTTTTCTGTCTCTGTCTGTCTCTCTCTCT
>NW_028227295.1:127500-140000 GCF_978045245.1 Mus caroli
TTTCTGTCTCTCTCTGTCGCTCTCTGTCTTTCTCTGTCTCTCTTTCTCTCTCTCTTTGTCTCTTTTCTGTCTCTGTCTGTCTCTCTCTCTCTGTCTCTCTCTGTCTCTCTCTCTGTCTTTCTTTGTCTCTCTCTGTATTTCTATGTCTCTCTATGTCTCTCTCTCTGTCTCTCTCTGTCTCTCTTTGTCTCTCTCTGTCTCTCTCTGTCTCTCTCAGTCTCTCTCTCTGTCTCTCTCTGTCTCTCTCTCTGTCGCTCTCTGTCTCTCTCTATGTCTCTCTCTATCCCTATCTCTGTCTCTCTCTGTCTCTCTCTGTCTCTCTCTCTTTGTCTCTTTTCTGTCTCTGTCTGTTTCTCTCTCTGTCTCTCTCTGTCTCTCTCTGTCTTTCTTTGTTTGTCTCTGTATTTCTATGTCTCTCTCTATCTTTCTGTCTCTCTTTGTCTCTCTCTGTCTCTGTCTCTCTATCTGTCTCTCTCTCTGTCGCTCTCTGTCTCTCTCTATGTCTCTCTCTATCCCTATATCTGTCTCTCTCGGTTTCACTCTGTCTCTCTCTGTGTCTCTCTCTGTCTTTCTCTCTGTCTCTCTCTCTGTGTCTCTCTCTGTCTCTGTCTCTGTCTGTCTCTGTGTCTCTGTCTCTCTCTTTCTCTCTCTCTGTCTCTCTGTCTCTATCTATGTCTCTCTCTGTCTCTCTCTCTGTCTCTCTGTTTCTCTCTCTGTCTCACTCTGTCTCTCTCTGTCTCTCTCTCTGTCTCTCTCTGTCTCTATCTCTGTCTCTCTTTCTGTCTCACTCAGTCTATCTCACTCTGTCTCTATCTCTCTCTGTCTCTGTCTCTCTCTTTCTCTCTTTCTGTCTCTCTCACTCTCTATGTCTCTCTCTGTCTCTCTTTCTGTCTCTCTCTATCCCTATCTCTGTCTCTCTCTGTCTCTTTTTCTGTCTCTCTCACTCTCTCTCTGTCTTACTCTCTGTCTCTCTCTGTGTCTCTCTCTGTCTCTCTCTATCTTTCTCTGTCTCTTTCTCTCTCTCTCTCTGTCACTCTGTCTCTCTCTTTGTCTCTCTGTGTCTCTTTCTGTCTCTCTCTGTCTCTGTCTGTTTCTCTCTGTCTCTCTCTCGCTTTCTTTGTTTCTCTCTGTATTTCTATGTCTCTCTATTTCTCTCTCTATCTTTCTGTCTCTCTTTGTCTCTCTTTGTATCTCTCTGTCTCTCTCTGTCTCTCTCTCTGTCTCTCGCTGTTTCTCTCTCTGTCGCTCTCTGTCTCTCTCTATGTCTCTCTCTATCCCTATCTCTTTCTCTTTCGGTCTCACTCTGTCTCTCTCTGTCTCTCTCTGTCTCTCTCTGTCTCTCTCTCTGTCTCTCTGTCTCTCTCTGTCTCTCTCTGTCTCTCTCTGTCTCTATCTCTGTCTCTCTTTCTGTCTCACTCAGTCTATCTCACTCTGTCTCTATCTCTCTCTGTCTCTGTCTCTCTCTTTGTCTCTTTCTGTCTCTCTCACTCTCTATGTCTCTCTCTCTCTCTTTCTGTCTCTCTCTATCCCTATCTCTGTCTCTCTCTGTCTCTTTTTCTGTCTCTCTCACTCTCTCTCTGTCTACTCTCTGTCTCTCTCTGTGTCTCTCTCTGTCTCTCTCTATCTTTCTCTGTCTCTTTCTCTCTCTCTCTCTGTCTCTCTGTCTCTCTCTTTGTCTCTCTGTGTCTCTTTCTGTTTCTCTCTGTCACTGTCTCTTTCTCTCTGTCTCTCTCTCTCTTTCTTTGTTTCTCTCTGTATTTCTATGTCTCTCTATTTCTCTCTCTCTATCTTTCTTTCTCTCTTTGTCTCTCTTTGTATCTCTCTGTCTCTCTCTGTCTCTCTCTCTGTCTCTCGCTGTCTCTCTCTCTGTCGCTCTCTGTCTCTCTCTATGTCTCTCTCTATCCCTATCTCTGTCTCTCTCGGTCTCACTCTGTCTCTCTCTGTGTCTCTCTCTGTCTCTCTCTCTGTGTCTCTCTCTGTCTCTCTCTCTGTCTGTCTCTGTGTCTCTGTGTCTCTCTTTCTCTCTCTCTGTCTCTCTCTGTCTCTATCTATGTCTCTCTCCTTCTCTCTCTCTGTCTCTCCCTGTCTCTCTCTGTCTCTCTGTCTCTCAATGTCTCTCTCTCTGTATCTCTCTGTCTAGCTCTGTCTCTCATGTGTCTCCCTGTGTCTCCCTCTCTATCTCTGTCTCTCTCTGTTTCTCTCTCTGTCTCTGTCTCTCTCTCTCTCTCTGTCTCTCTGTCTCTCTCTCTGTATCTCTCTATTTCTCTCTTTGTCTCTCTGCGTCTCTTTCTGTCTCTCTCTGTCTCTCTCTGTCTCTTTCTGTCTCTCTCTGTCTCTTTCTGTCTCCCTCTGTCTCAATTTCTGTCTCTCTCTGTTTTTCTCTTTGTCTCCCTCTGTCTCTCTCTGTCTCTCTTTATGTCTCTCTCTGTCTCTCTATGTCTCTCTGTATGTCTCTTTCTGTCTCTCTCTGTCGCTCTCTGTCTTTCTCTGTCTCTCTCTGTCTCTCTCTCTCTTTGTCTCTTTTCTGTCTCTGTCTGTCTCTCTCTCTGTCTCTCTCTGTCTCTCTCTCTGTCTTTCTTTGTCTCTCTCTGTATTTCTAGGTCTCTCTATGTCTCTCTCTGTATGTCTCTTTCTGTCTCTCTCTGTCGCTCTCTGTCTTTCTCTGTCTCTCTCTGTCTCTCTCTCTCTTTGTCTCTTTTCTGTCTCTGTCTCTCTCTCTGTCTCTCTCTGTCTCTCTCTCTGTCTTTCTTTGTCTCTCTCTGTATTTCTAGGTCTCTCTATGTCTCTCTCTCTGTATCTCTCTGTCTCTCTTTGTCTCTCTGTCTCTCTCTCTGTCTCTCTTTGTCTCTCTCTCTGTTGCTTTCTGTCTCTCTCAATGTCTCTCTCTATTCCTATCTCTGTCTCTCTGTCTCTCTCTGTCTCTCTCTGTCTCTCTCTGTCTCTCTGTGTCTCTCTCTGTGTCTCTCTTTTCTCTCTCTGTCTCTCTGTGTGTCTCTGTCTTCCTCTTTCTCTCTCTCTATCTCTCTCTGTCTCTATTTATGTCTCTCTCTTTCTCTCTCTCTGTCTCTCCCTGTCTCTCTCTGTCTCTTTGTCTCTCTATGTCTCTCTCTGTCTCTTTCTGTCTCTCTCTCTGTCTCTCTCTGTTTCCCTATTTGTCTCTCTCTGTCTCTCTCTGTCTCTCTCTATATCTCTCTCTGTCTCTCTTTGTCTCTCTCTTTAGGTCTCCTTCCGTCTCTCTCTGTCGCTCTCTGTCTTTCTCTGTCTCTCTCAGTCTCTCTCTCTTTGTCTCTTTTCTGTCTCTGTCTGTTTCTCTCTCTGTCTCTCTCTGTCTTTCTTATTTTCTCTCTTTATTTCTATGTCTCTCTATTTCTCTCTCTATCTTTCTGTCTCTCTTTGTCTCTCTTTGTCTCTCTCTTTCTCTCTCTCTGTCTCTTTCTGTCTCTCTCTCTGTCGCTCTCTGTCTCTCTCTATGTCTCTCTCTATCCCTATCTCTGTCTCTCTCGGTCTCTCTTTCTCTCTCTGTCTCTCTCTGTGTCTCTCTCTGTCTCTCTGTCTCTCTCTCTGTATCTCTCTGTCTAGCTCTGTCTCTCTCTGTGTCTCCCCGTGTCTCCCTCTCTATCTCTTTCTCTCTCTGTCTCTCTCTGTTTCTCTCTCTGTCTCTCTCTGTCTCTCTCTGTCTCTCTCTGTCTCTCTCTGTATCTCTCTGTGTCTCTCTCTGTCTCTCTCTCTGTCTCTCTCTGTGTCTCTCGCTCTGTCTCTCTCTGTGTCTCTGTCTCTCTCTTTCTCTGTCTCTGTCTTTCTCTGTCTCTCCCTGTTTTTCTCTCTTTGTCTCTTTTCTGTCTCTGTCTGTCTCTGTCTCTCTCTGCCTCTCTCTCTGTCTTTCTTTGTCTCTATCTGTATTTTTATGTCTCTCTCTTTTTCTCTCTCTGTCTCTCTCAGTCTCTCTCTGTCTCTCTCTATCTCTCTCTGTCTCTCTGTCTCTCTCTCTGTCTCTCTCTCTGTCTCTCTGTTTCTCTCTCTGTCTCTCTCTGTCTCTCTCTCTGTCTCTCTCTGTCTCTATCTCTGTCTCTCTTTCTGTCTCACTCAGTCTATCTCACTCTGTCTCTATCTCTCTCTGTCTCTGTCTCTCTCTTTCTCTCTCTCTGTCTCTCTCTGTCTCTATCTATGTCTCTCTCTTTCTCTCTCTCTGTCTCTCTCTCTGTCTGTCCGTGTCTCTCTCTGTCTCTCTGTCTCTCTCTGTCTCTTTCTGTCTCTCTGTCTCAATCTCTGTCTCTCTCTGTTTCTCTATTTGTCTCTCTCTGTCTCTCTCAGTCTCTCTCTATGTCTCTCTCTATCTCTCTATGTCTCTCTCTGTAGGTCTCTTTCTGTCTCTCTCTCTCGCTCTCTGTCTTTCTCTGTCTCTCTCTGTCTCTCTCTCTTTGTCTCTTTTCTGTCTCTGTCTGTCTCTCTCTCTGTTTCTCTCTGTCTCACTCTGTCTTTCTTTGTCTCTCTCTGTATTTCAAGGTCTCTCTATGTCTCTCTCTGTATCTCTCTGTCTCTCTTTGTCTCTCTGTCTCTCTCTCTGTCTCTCTTTGTCTCTCTCTCTGTTGCTTTCTGTCTCTCTCTATGTCTCTCTCTATTCCTATCTCTGTCTCTCTGTCTCTCTCTGTCTCTCTCTGTCTCTCTGTGTCTCTCTCTGTGTTTCTCTTTGCTCTCTCTGTCTCTCTCTGTGTCTCTGTCTGCCTCTTTCTCTCTCTCTATCTCTCTCTGTCTCTATATTTGTCTCTCTCTGTCTCTCTCTCTGTCTCTCCCTGTCTCTCTCTGTCTCTTTGTCTCTCTATGTCTCTCTCTGTCTCTTTCTGTCTCTCTCTCTGTCTCAATCTCTGTCTCCCTCTGTTTCTCTATTTGTCTCTCTCTGTCTCTCTCTGTCTCTCTCTATATCTCTCTCTGTCTCTCTTTGTCTCTCTCTTTAGGTCTCCTTCCGGCTCTCTCTGTCGCTCTCTGTCTTTCTCTATCTCTCTCCGTCTCTCTCTCTTTGTCTCTTTTCTGTCTCTGTCTGTTTCTCTCTCTGTCTCTCTCTGTCTTTCTTTGTTTCTCTCTTTATTTCTATGTCTCTCTATTTCTCTCTCTCTATCTTTCTGTCTCTCTTTGTCTCTCTCTTTCTCTCTCTCTTTCTCTTTCTGTCTCTCTCTCTGTCGCTCTCTGTCTCTCTCTATGTCTCTCTCTATCCCTATCTCTGTCTCTCTCGGTCTCTCTTTCTCTCTCTGTCTCTCTCTGTGTCTCTCTCTGTCTCTCTGTCTCTCTATGTCTCTCTCTGTCTCTCTCTCTGTATCTCTCTGTCTAGCTCTGTCTCTCTCTGTGTCTCCCTGTGTCTCCCTCTCTATCTCTTTCTCTCTCTGTCTCTCTCTGTTTCTCTCTGTGTCTCTCTCTGTCTCTCTCTCTGTCTCTCTCTGTGTCTCTCGCTCTGTCTCTCTCTGTGTCTCTGTCTCTCTCTTTCTCTGTCTCTGTCTTTCTCTATCTCTCCCTGTCTTTCTCTCTTTGTCTCTTTTAAGTCTCTGTCTGTCTCTGTCTCTCTCTGGCTCTCTCTCTGTCTTTCTTTGTCTCTATCTGTATTTCTATGTCTCTCTATGTCTCTCTCTCTGTATCTCTCTGTCTCTCTATGTCTCTCTCTGTCTCTCTCTGTCTCTCTCTCTGTCTCTCTCTCAGTCGCTCTCTGTCTCTCTCTATGTCTCTCTCTATCCCTATCTCTGTCTCTCTGTGTCTCTCTCTCTGTGTCTCTCTATGTCTCTCTCTGTCTCTCTCTATGTCTCTCTCTGTCTCTCTCTCTGTCTCTCTCTGTGTCTCTGTCTATCTCTTTCTCTCTCTCTGTCTCTCTCTGTCTCTATCTATGTCTCTCTCTTTCTCTCTCTCTGTCTCTCTCTCTGTCTGTCCCTGTCTTTCTCTGTCTCTCTGTCTCTCTATGTCTCTCTCTGTCTCTTTCTGTCTCTCTGTCTCAATCTCTGTCTCTCTCTGTTTCTCTCTTTGTCTCTCTCTGTCTCTCTCAGTCTCTCTCTATGTCTCTCTCTATCTCTCTATGTCTCTCTCTGTAGGTCTCTTTCTGTCTCTCTCTCTCGCTCTCTTCTTTCTCTGTCTCTCTCTGTCTCTCTCTCTTTGTCTCTTTTCTGTCTCTGTCTGTCTCTCTCTCTGTTTCTCTCTGTCTGTCTCTGTCTTTCTTTGTCTCTCTCTGTATTTCTATGTCTCTCTATGTCTCTCTCTCTGTATCTCTCTGTCTCGCTTTGTTTCTCTTTGTCTTTCTCTGTCTCTCTCTGTCTCTCTCTCTGTCTCTCTCTGTCTCTCTCTATCGCTCTCTGTCTCTCTCTATGTCTCTCTCTATCCCTATCTCTGTCTCTCTCGGTTTCACTCTGTCTCTCTCTGTCTCTCTCTGTGTCTCTCTCTGTCTCTCTCTCTCTGTTTCTCTCTCTGTGTCTCTCTCTGTCTCTCTCTCTGTCTGTCTCTGTGACTCTGTCTCTCTCTTTCTCTCTCTCTGTCTCTCTCTGTCTCTCTCTTTCTCTCTCTCTGTCTCTCTCTGTCTCTATTTATTTCTCTCTCTGTCTCTCTCTCTGTCTCTCCCTGTCTCTCTCTGTCTCTTTGTCTCTCTATGTCTCTCTCTGTCTCTTTCTGTCTCTCTCTGTCTCAATCTCTGTCTATCTCTGTTTCTCTCTTTGTCTCTCTCTGTCTCTCTCTGTCTCTCTCTATATCTCTCTCTGTCTCTCTTTCTCTCTCTCTGTAGGTCTCTTTCTGTCTCTCTCTGTCGCTCTCTGTCTTTCTCTGTCTCTCTCTGTCTTTCTCTTTGTCTCTCTGTGTCTCTTTCTGTCTCTCTCTGTCTCTCTCTGTCTCTTTCTGTCTCTCTCTGTCTCTTTCTGTCTCTCTCTGTCTCAATTTCTGTCTCTGTCTTTCTCTGTCTCTCCCTGTCTTTCTCTCTTTGTCTCTTTTCTGTCTCTGTCTGTCTCTGTCTCTCTCTGGCTCTCTCTCTGTCTTTCTTTGTCTCTATCTGTATTTCTATGTCTCTCTATGTCTCTCTCTCTGTATCTCTCTGTCTCTCTATGTCTCTCTCTGTCTCTCACTGTCTCTCTCTGTCTCTCTCTGTCTCTCTCTCTGTCTCTCTCTCAGTCGCTCTCTGTCTCTCTCTATGTCTCTCTCTATCCCTATCTCTGTCTCTCTGTGTCTCTCTCTCTCTGTGTCTCTCTCTGTCTCTCTCTGTCTCTCTCTATGTCTCTCTCTGTCTCTCTCTCTGTCTCTCTCTGTGTCTCTGTCTAACTCTTTCTCTCTCTCTGTCTCTCTCTGTCTCTATCTATGTCTCTCTCTTTCTCTCTGTCTGTCTCTCTCTCTGTCTGTCCCTGTCTCTCTCTGTCTCTCTGTCTCTCTATGTCTCTCTCTGTCTCTTTCTGTCTCTCTGTCTCAATCTCTGTCTCTCTCTGTTTCTCTATTTGTCTCTCTCTGTCTCTCTCAGTCTCTCTCTATGTCTCTCTCTATCTCTCTATGTCTCTCTCTGTAGGTCTCTTTCTGTCTCTCTCTCTCGCTCTCTGTCTTTCTCTGTCTCTCTCTGTCTCTCTCTCTTTGTCTCTTTTCTGTCTCTGTCTGTCTCTCTCTCTGTTTCTCTCTGTCTCACTCTGTCTTTCTTTGTCTCTCTCTGTATTTCAAGGTCTCTCTATGTCTCTCTCTGTATCTCTCTGTCTCTCTTTGTCTCTCTGTCTCTCTCTCTGTCTCTCTTTGTCTCTCTCTCTGTTGCTTTCTGTCTCTCTCTATGTCTCTCTCTATTCCTATCTCTGTCTCTCTGTCTCTCTCTGTCTCTCTCTGTCTCTCTCTGTCTCTCTGTGTCTCTCTCTGTGTTTCTCTTTGCTCTCTCTGTCTCTCTCTGTGTCTCTGTCTGCCTCTTTCTCTCTCTCTATCTCTCTCTGTCTCTATTTTTGTCTCTCTCTGTCTCTCTCTCTGTCTCTCCCTGTCTCTCTCTGTCTCTTTGTCTCTCTATGTCTCTCTCTGTCTCTTTCTGTCTCTCTCTCTGTCTCAATCTCTGTCTCCCTCTGTTTCTCTATTTGTCTCTCTCTGTCTCTCTCTGTCTCTCTCTATATCTCTCTCTGTCTCTCTTTGTCTCTCTCTTTAGGTCTCCTTCCGGCTCTCTCTGTCGCTCTCTGTCTTTCTCTATCTCTCTCCGTCTCTCTCTCTTTGTCTCTTTTCTGTCTCTGTCTGTTTCTCTCTCTGTCTCTCTCTGTCTTTCTTTGTTTCTCTCTTTATTTCTATGTCTCTCTATTTCTCTCTCTCTCTATCTTTCTGTCTCTCTTTGTCTCTCTCTTTCTCTCTCTCTTTCTCTTTCTGTCTCTCTGTCGCTCTCTGTCTCTCTCTATGTCTCTCTCTATCCCTATCTCTGTCTCTCTCGGTCTCTCTTTCTCTCTCTGTCTCTCTCTGTGTCTCTCTCTGTCTCTCTGTCTCTCTATGTCTCTCTCTGTCTCTCTCTCTGTATCTCTCTGTCTAGCTCTGTCTCTCTCTGTGTCTCCCTGTGTCTCCCTCTCTATCTCTTTCTCTCTCTGTCTCTCTCTGTTTCTCTCTCTGTCTCTCTCTGTCTCTCTCTGTCTCTCTCTGTATCTCTCTGTGTCTCTCTCTGTCTCTCTCTGTGTCTCTCGCTCTGTCTCTCTCTGTGTCTCTGTCTCTCTCTTTCTCTGTCTCTGTCTTTCTCTATCTCTCCCTGTCTTTCTCTCTTTGTCTCTTTTAAGTCTCTGTCTGTCTCTGTCTCTCTCTGGCTCTCTCTCTGTCTTTCTTTGTCTCTATCTGTATTTCTATGTCTCTCTATGTCTCTCTCTCTGTATCTCTCTGTCTCTCTATGTCTCTCTCTGTCTCTCTCTGTCTCTCTCTGTCTCTCTCTCTGTCTCTCTCTCAGTCGCTCTCTGTCTCTCTCTATGTCTCTCTCTATCCCTATCTCTGTCTCTCTGTGTCTCTCTCTCTGTGTCTCTCTATGTCTCTCTCTGTCTCTCTCTATGTCTCTCTCTGTCTCTCTCTCTGTCTCTCTCTGTGTCTCTGTCTATCTCTTTCTCTCTCTCTGTCTCTCTCTGTCTCTATCTATGTCTCTCTCTTTCTCTCTCTCTGTCTCTCTCTCTGTCTGTCCCTGTCTCTCTCTGTCTCTCTGTCTCTCTATGTCTCTCTCTGTCTCTTTCTGTCTCTCTGTCTCAATCTCTGTCTCTCTCTGTTTCTCTCTTTGTCTCTCTCTGTCTCTCTCAGTCTCTCTCTATGTCTCTCTCTATCTCTCTATGTCTCTCTCTGTAGGTCTCTTTCTGTCTCTCTCTCTCGCTCTCTTCTTTCTCTGTCTCTCTCTGTCTCTCTCTCTTTGTCTCTTTTCTGTCTCTGTCTGTCTCTCTCTCTGTTTCTCTCTGTCTGTCTCTGTCTTTCTTTGTCTCTCTCTGTATTTCTATGTCTCTCTATGTCTCTCTCTCTGTATCTCTCTGTCTCGCTTTGTTTCTCTTTGTCTTTCTCTGTCTCTCTCTGTCTCTCTCTCTGTCTCTCTCTGTCTCTCTCTATCGCTCTCTGTCTCTCTCTATGTCTCTCTCTATCCCTATCTCTGTCTCTCTCGGTTTCACTCTGTCTCTCTCTGTCTCTCTCTGTGTCTCTCTCTGTCTCTCTCTCTCTGTTTCTCTCTCTGTGTCTCTCTCTGTCTCTCTCTCTGTCTGTCTCTGTGACTCTGTCTCTCTCTTTCTCTCTCTCTGTCTCTCTCTGTCTCTCTCTTTCTCTCTCTCTGTCTCTCTCTGTCTCTATTTATTTCTCTCTCTGTCTCTCTCTCTGTCTCTCCCTGTCTCTCTCTGTCTCTTTGTCTCTCTATGTCTCTCTCTGTCTCTTTCTGTCTCTCTCTGTCTCAATCTCTGTCTATCTCTGTTTCTCTCTTTGTCTCTCTCTGTCTCTCTCTGTCTCTCTCTATATCTCTCTCTGTCTCTCTTTCTCTCTCTCTGTAGGTCTCTTTCTGTCTCTCTCTGTCGCTCTCTGTCTTTCTCTGTCTCTCTCTGTCTTTCTCTTTGTCTCTCTGTGTCTCTTTCTGTCTCTCTCTGTCTCTCTCTGTCTCTTTCTGTCTCTCTCTGTCTCTTTCTGTCTCTCTCTGTCTCAATTTCTGTCTCTGTCTTTCTCTGTCTCTCCCTGTCTTTCTCTCTTTGTCTCTTTTCTGTCTCTGTCTGTCTCTGTCTCTCTCTGGCTCTCTCTCTGTCTTTCTTTGTCTCTATCTGTATTTCTATGTCTCTCTATGTCTCTCTCTCTGTATCTCTCTGTCTCTCTATGTCTCTCTCTGTCTCTCACTGTCTCTCTCTGTCTCTCTCTGTCTCTCTCTCTGTCTCTCTCTCAGTCGCTCTCTGTCTCTCTCTATGTCTCTCTCTATCCCTATCTCTGTCTCTCTGTGTCTCTCTCTCTCTGTGTCTCTCTCTGTCTCTCTCTGTCTCTCTCTATGTCTCTCTCTGTCTCTCTCTCTGTCTCTCTCTGTGTCTCTGTCTAACTCTTTCTCTCTCTCTGTCTCTCTCTGTCTCTATCTATGTCTCTCTCTTTCTCTCTGTCTGTCTCTCTCTCTGTCTGTCCCTGTCTCTCTCTGTCTCTCTGTCTCTCTATGTCTCTCTCTGTCTCTTTCTGTCTCTCTGTCTCAATCTCTGTCTCTCTCTGTTTCTCTCTTTGTCTCTCTCTGTCTCTCTCAGTCTCTCTCTATGTCTCTCTCTATCTCTCTATGTCTCTCTCTGTAGGTCTTTTTCTGTCTCTCTCTCTTGCTCTCTGTCTTTCTCTGTCTCTCTCTGTCTCTCTCTCTTTGTCTCTTTTCTGTCTCTGTCTGTCTCTCTCTCTGTTTCTCTCTGTCTGTCTCTGTCTTTCTTTGTCTCTCTCTGTATTTCTATGTCTCTCTATGTCTCTCTCTCAGTATCTCTCTGTCTCGCTTTGTTTCTCTTTGTCTTTCTCTGTCTCTCTCTGTCTCTCTCTGTCTCTCTCTCTATCGCTCTCTGTCTCTCTCTATGTCTCTCTCTATCCCTATCTCTGTCTCTCTCGGTCTCACTCTGTCTCTCTCTGTCTCTCTCTGTGTCTCTCTCTGTCTCTCTCTCTCTCTGTTTCTCTCTCTGTGTCTCTCTCTGTCTCTCTCTCTGTCTGTCTCTGTGACTCTGTCTCTCTCTTTCTCTCTCTCTGTCTCTCTCTGTCTCTATCTTTGTCTCTCTCTGTCTCTATCTCTGTCTCTCCCTGTCTCTCTCTGTTTCTCTGTCTCTCAATGTCTCTCTCTGTCTCTCTCTGTATCTCTCTGTCTAGCTCTGTCTCTCTCTGTGTCTCCCTGTGTCTCCCTCTCTATCTCTGTCTCTCTCTGTTTCTCTCTCTGTCTCTCTCTGTCTCTCTCTGTCTCTCTCTCTCTCTGTCTCTCTCTCTGTCTCTCTCTCTGTCTCTCTGTTTCTCTCTCTGTCTCTCTCTGTCTCTCTCTGTCTCTCTCTGTCTCTCTCTGTCTCTATCTCTGTCTCTCTTTCTTTCTCACTCAGTCTATCTCACTCTGTCTCTATCTCTCTGTCTCTGTCTCTCTCTTTCTCTCTTTCTGTCTCTCTCACTCTCTATGTCTCTCTCTGTCTCACTCTCTGTCTCTCTCTATCCCTATCTCTGTCTCTCTCTGTCTCTCTTTCTGTCTCTCTCACTCTCTCTGTCTTACTATCTGTCTCTCTCTGTGTCTCTCTGTGTCTCTCTCTATCTCTCTCTGTCTCTTTCTCTATCTCTCTTGGTCTCTCTCTGTCTCTCTCTTTGTCTCTCTGTGTCTCTTTCTGTCTCTCTCTGTCTCTTTCTGTCTCTCTCTGTCTCAATTTCTGTGTCTCTCTGTTTCAATCTTTGTCTCTCTCTGTCTCTCTCTTTGTCTCTCTCTGTCGCTCTATGTGTCTCTCCGTATGTCTCTTTCTGTCTCTCTGTGTCGCTCTCTGTCTTTCACTGTCTCTCTCTCTTTGTCTCTTTTCTGTCTCTTTATGTCTCTCTCTCTGTCTCTCTCTGTCTCTCTCTCTGTCTTTCTTTGTCTCTCTCTCCTTATTTCTATGTCTCTCTATGTCTCTCTCTCTGTATCTCTCTGTCTCTCTTTGTCTCTCTCTGTCTCTCTCTGTCTCTCTCGGTCTCTCTATCTGTCTCTCTCTGTCTCCCTCTCTGTCGCTCTCTGTCTCTCTCTATTTCTCTCTCTATCCCTATCTCTGTCTCTCTCTGTCTCTCTCTCTCTCTCTCTGTGTCTCTCTCTGTGTCTCTCTGTCTCTCTCTGTGTCTCTGACTCTCTCTTTCTCTCTCTCTGTCTTTCTCTGTCTCTATTTATGTCTCTCTCTGTCTCTCTCTCTGTCTCTCCCTGTCTCTCTCTGTCTCTTTGTCTCTCTATGTCTCTCTCTGTCTCTTTCTGTCTCTCTCTGTCTCTCTCGGTCTCTCTATCTGTCTCTCTCTGTCTCCCTCTCTGTCGCTCTCTGTCTCTCTCTATGTCTCTCTCTATCCCTATCTCTGTCTCTCTTTGTCTCTCTCTGTCTCTCTCTGTCTCT
>NW_028227295.1:150000-165000 GCF_978045245.1 Mus caroli
CTCTCCCTGTCTCTCTCTGTCTCTCTGTCTCTCAATGTCTCTCTCTGTCTCTCTCTGTATCTCTCTGTCTAGATCTGTCTCTCTCTGTGTCTCCCTGTGTCTCCCTCTCTATCTCTGTCTCTCTCTGTTTCTCTCTCTGTCTCTCTCTGTCTCTCTCTCTCTGTCTCTCTCTCTCTCTGTCTCTCTCTCTGTCTCTCTCTTTCTCTCTTTGTCTCTCTCTGTCTCTCTGTCTCTCTGTCTCTCTCTCTGTGTCTCTCTCTGTTTCTCTCTGTCTGTCTCTGTGTCTCTGTCTCTCTCTGTGTCTCCCTGTGTCTCTCTCTCTATCTCTATCTCTCTCTGTCTCTCTCTGTTTCTCTCTCTGTCTCTCTTTGTCTCTCTCTGTCTCTCTCTGTCTCTCTCTCTGTCTCTCTCTGTCTCTCTTTCTGTCGCTCTCTGTCTCTCTCTATGTCTCTCTCTATCCCTATCTCTGTCTCTCTCGGTTTCACTCTGTCTCTCTCTGTCTCTCTCTGTGTCTCTCTCTGTCTTTCTCTCTGTCTCTCTCTCTGTGTCTCTCTCTGTCTCTGTCTCTGTCTGTCTCTGTGTCTCTGTCTCTCTCTTTCTCTCTCTCTGTCTCTCTCTGTCTCTATCTATGTCTCTCTCTGTCTCTCTCTCTCTGTCTCTCCCTGTCTCTCTCTGTCTCTCTGTCTCTCAATGACTCTCTCTGTCTCTGTCTCTGTATCTCTCTGTCTAGCTCTGTCTCTCTCTGTGTCTCCCTGTGTCTCCCTATTTATCTCTGTCTCTCTCGGTTTCTCTCTCTGTCTCTCTCTGTCTCTCTCTGTCTATCTTTGTCTCTCTCTGTATTTCTATGTCTCTCTATGTCTCTCTCTCTGTATCTCTCTGTCTCTCTTTGTCTCTCTCTGTCTCTCACGGGCTCTCTCTGTCTCTCTCGGTCTCTCTCTCTGTCTCTCTCTGTCTCTCTATCTGTCGCTCTCTGTATCTCTCTATGTCTCTCTCTATCCCTATCTCTGTCACTCTCTGTCTCTCTCTGTCTCTCTGTGTCTCTCTCTGCTCTCTCTCTGTCTCTCTCTGTGTCTCTGTCTCTCTCTTTCTCTCTCTCTGTCTCTCTCTGTCTCTATCTATGTCTCTCTCTGTCTCTCTCTCTGTCTCTCCCTGTCTCTCTCTGTCTCTCAATGTCTCTCTCTGTCTCTCTCTCTGTAGCTCTCTGTCTAGCTCTGTCTCTCTCTGTGTCTCCCTGTGTCTCCCTCTCTATCTCTGTCTCTCTCTGTTTCACTCTCTGTCTCTCTCTGTCTCTCTCTGTCTCTCTCTGTCTCTCTCTCTGTCTCTCTGTTTCTCTCTCTGTCTCTCTCTGTCTCTCTCTGTCTCTCTCTCTGTCTCTCTCTGTCTCTCTCTCTGTCTCTCTCTGTCTCTTTCTCTGTCTCTCTTTCTGTCTCACTCAGTCTATCTCACTCTGTCTCTATCTCTCTCTGTCTCGGTCTCTCTCTTTCTCTCTTTCTGTCTCTCTCACTCTCTATGTCTCTCTCTGTCTCTCTTTCTGTCTCTCTCTATCCCTATCTCTGTCTCTCTCTGTCTCTTTTTCTGTCTCTCTCACTCTCTTTCTCTGTCTTACTCTCTGTCTCTCTCTGTGTCTCTCTCTGTCTCTCTCTATCTTTCTCTGTCTCTTTCTCTCTCTCTCTCTGTCTCTCTGTCTCTCTCTTTGTCTCTCTGTGTCTCTTTCTGTCTCTCTCTGTCTCTTTCTGTCTCTCTCTGTCTCTTTCTCTCTCTCTGTCTCAATTTCTGTCTCTCTCTGTTTCTCTCTTTGTCTCCCTCTGTCTCTGTCTGTCTCTCTCTATGTCTCTCTCTGTCTCTCTATGTCTCTCTATGTATGTCTCTTTCTGTCTCTCTGTCGCTCTCTGTTATCTCTGTCTCTCTCTGTCTCTCTCTCTTTGTCTCTTTTCTGTCTCTGTCTGTCTCTCTCTCTGTCTCTCACTGTCTCTCTCTCTGTCTTTCTTTGTCTCTCTCTGTATTTCTATGTCTCTCTACGTCTCTCTCTCTCTGTATCTCTCTGTCTCTCTTTGTCTCTCCCTGTCTCTCTCTGTCTCTCTCAGTCTCTCTCTCTGTCTCTCTCTGTCTCTCTCTTTGTCGCTCTCTGTCTCTCTCTATGTCTCTCTCTATCCCTATCTCTGTCTCTCTCTGTCTCTCTCTCTCTGTGTCTCTCTCTGTGTCTCTCTCTGCTCTCTCTCTGTCTCTCTCTGTGTCTCTGTCTCTCTCTTTCTCTCTCTCTGTCTCTCTCTGTCTCTATTTATTTCTCTCTCTGTCTCTCTCTGTCTCTCCCTGTCTCTCTCTGACTCTTTGTCTCTCTATGTCTCTCTCTGTCTCTTTCTGTCACTCTCTGTCTCAATCTCTGTCTCTCTCTGTTTCTCTATTTGTCTCTCTCTGTCTCTCTCTGTCTCTCTCTATATCTCTCTCTGTCTCTCTTTGTCTCTCTCTGTCGCTCTCTGTCTTTCTCTGTCTCTCTCTGTCTCTCTCTCTTTGTATCTTTTCTGTCTCTGTCTGTTTCTCTCTCTGTCTCTCTCTGTCTTTCTTTGTTTCTCTCTGTATTTCTATGTCTCTCTATTTCTCTCTATATATATCTTTCTGTCTCTCTTTGTCTCTCTTTGTCTCTCTCTGTCTCTCTCTGTCTCTCTCTCTGTCTCTCTCTGTCTCTCTCTCTGTCGCTCTCTGTCTCTCTCTATGTTTCTCTCTATCCATATCTCTGTCTCTCTCGGACTCTCTGTCTCTCTCTGTCTCTCTCTGTGTCTCTCTCTGTCTCTCTCTCTGTATCTCTCTGTCTAGCTCTGTCTCTCTCTGTGTCTCCCTGTGTCTCTCTCTCTATCTCTATCTCTCTCTGTCTCTCTCTGTTTCTCTCTCTGTCTCACTCTGTCTCTCTCTGTCTCTCTCTGTCTCTCTCTGTCTCTCTCTGTCTCTCTCTCTGTCTCTCTCTGTCTCTATCTATGTCTCTCTCTGTCTCTCTCTGTCTCTCCCTGTCTCTCTCTGTCTCTCTGTTTCTCTCTTTCTCTCTCTCTGTCTCTCTCTGTCTCTATCTATGTCTCTCTCTGTCTCTCTCTGTCTCTCCCTGTCTCTCTCTGTCTCTCTGTCTCTCAATGTCTCTCTCTGTCTCTCTCTGTATCTCTCTGTCTAGATCTGTCTCTCTCTGTGTCTCCCTGTGTCTCCCTCTCTATCTCTGTCTCTCTCTGTTTCTCTCTCTGTCTCTCTCTGTCTCTCTCTCTCTGTCTCTCTCTCTCTCTGTCTCTCTCTCTGTCTCTCTCTTTCTCTCTTTGTCTCTCTCTGTCTCTCTGTCTCTCTGTCTCTCTCTCTGTGTGTCTCTCTGTTTCTCTCTGTCTGTCTCTGTGTCTCTGTCTCTCTCTGTCTCTCTCTCTGTCACTCTCTGTCTCTCTCTATGTCTCTCTCTATCCCTATCTCTGTCTCTCTCGTTTTCACTCTGTATCTCTCTGTCTCTCTCTGTGTCTCTCTCTGTCTTTCTCTCTGTCTCTCTCTCTGTGTCTCTCTCTGTCTCTGTCTCTGTCTGTCTCTGTGTCTCTGTCTCTCTCTTTCTCTCTCTCTGTCTCTCTCTGTCTCTATCTATGTCTCTCTCTGTCTCTCTTTCTGTCTCTCCCTGTCTCTCTCTGTCTCTCTGTCTCTCAATGACTCTCTCTGTCTCTCTCTCTGTATCTCTCTGTCTAGCTCTGTCTCTCTCTGTGTCTCCCTGTGTCTCCCTATTTATCTCTGTCTCTCTCGGTTTCTCTCTCTGTCTCTCTCTGTCTCTCTCTGTCTATCTTTGTCTCTCTCTGTATTTCTATGTCTCTCTATGTCTCTCTCTCTGTATCTCTCTGTCTCTCTTTGTCTCTCTCTGTCTCTCACGGGCTCTCTCTGTCTCTCTCGGTCTCTCTCTCTGTCTCTCTCTGTCTCTCTATCTGTCGCTCTCTGTATCTCTCTATGTCTCTCTCTATCCCTATCTCTGTCACTCTCTGTCTCTCTCTGTCTCTCTGTGTCTCTCTCTGCTCTCTCTCTGTCTCTCTCTGTGTCTCTGTCTCTCTCTTTCTCTCTCTCTGTCTCTCTCTGTCTCTATTTATGTCTCTCTCTGTCTCTCTCTCTGTCTCTCCCTGTCTCTCTCTGTCTCTTTGTCTCTCTATGTCTCTTTCTGTCTCTTTCTGTCTCTCTCTGTCTCAATCTCTGTCTCTCTCTGTTTCTCTATTTGTCTCTCTCTGTCTCTCTCTATATCTCTCTCTGTCTCTCTCTGTAGGTCTCTTTCTGTCTCTCTCTGTCGCTCTCTGTCTTTCTCTGTCTCTCTCTGTCTCTCTCTCTTTGTCTCTTTTCTGTCTCTGTCTGTTTCTCTCTCTGTCTCTCTCTGTCTCTCTCTGTCTTTCTTTGTTTCTCTCTGTATTTCTATGTCTCTCTATTTCTCTCTCTCTCTATCTTTCTGTCTCTCTTTGTCTCTTTTTGTCTCTCTCTTTCTCTCTCTGTCTCTCTCTCTGTCTTTCTCTGTTTCTCTCTCTGTCGCTCTCTGTCTCTCTCTATGTCTCTCTCCATCCCTATCTCTGTCTCTCTCGGTCTCTCTGTCTCTCTCTGTCTCTCTCTTTGTCTCTCTCTGTCTCTCTGTCTCTCTATGTCTCTCTCTCTGTATCTCTCTGTCTCTCTTTGTCTCTCTCTGTCTCTCTCGGTCTCTCTCTGTCTCTCTCGGTCTCTCTCTCTGTCTCTCTCTCTGTCGCTCTGTCTCTCTCTATGTCTCCCTCTATCCCTATCTCTGTCTCTCTCAGTCTCACTTTGTCTCTCTCTTTCTCTCTCTGTTTCTCTCTCTGTCTCTCTCTCTGTCTCTCTCTCTGTCTCTCTCTCTCTGTCGCTCTCTGTCTCTCTCTATGTCTCTCTCTATCCCTATCTCTGTCTCTCTCTGTCTCTCTCTGTCTCTCTCTGTCTCTTGGTGTCTCTCTCTGTCTCTCTCTGCTCTCTCTCGGTCTCTCTCTCTGTGTCTCTGTCTCTCTCTTTCTCTCTCTCTGTCTCTCTCTGTCTCTATTTATGTCTCTCTCTGTCTCTCTCTCTGTCTCTCCCTGTCTCTCTCTGTCTCTTTGTCTCTCTATGTCTCTCTCTGTCTCTTTCTGTCTCTCTCTGTCTCAATCACTGTCTCTCTCTGTTTTTCTATTTGTCTCTCTCTGTCTCTCTCTATATCTCTCTCTGTCTCTCTTTGTCTCTCTCTTTAGGTCTCTTTCTGTCTCTATCTGTTGCTCTCTGTCTTTCTCTGTCTCTCTCTGTCTCTCTCTCTTTGTCTATTTTCTGTCTCTGTCTGTTTCTCTCTCTGTCTCTCTCTGTCTCTCTCTGTCTTTCTTTGTTTCTCTCTGTATTTCTATGTCTCTCTATTTCTCTCTCTCTATCTTTCTGTCTCTCTTTGTCTCTCTCTGTCTCTCTCTGTCTCTCTCTCTGTCTCTCTCTGTCTCTCTTTCTGTCGCTCTCTGTCTCTCTCTATGTCTCTCTCTATCCCTATCTCTGTCTCTCTCGGTTTCACTCTGTCTCTCTCTGTCTCTCTCTGTGTCTCTCTCTGTCTTTCTCTCTGTCTCTCTCTCTGTGTCTCTCTCTGTCTCTGTCTCTGTCTGTCTCTGTGTCTCTGTCTCTCTCTTTCTCTCTCTCTGTCTCTCTCTGTCTCTATCTATGTCTCTCTCTGTCTCTGTCTCTCTGTCTCTCCCTGTCTCTCTCTGTCTCTCTCTCTCAATGACTCTCTCTGTCTCTCTCTCTGTATCTCTCTGTCTCGCTCTGTCTCTCTCTGTGTCTCCCTGTGTCTCCCTATTTATCTCTGTCTCTCTCGGTTTCTCTCTCTGTCTCTCTCTGTCTCTCTCTCTTTCGCTCTCTGTCTCTCTCTATGTCTCTCTATCCCTATCTCTGTCTCTCTCGGTCTCACTCTGTCTCTCTCTGTCTCTCTCTCTGTGTCTCTCTCTGTTTCTCTCTGTCTGTCTCTGTGTCTCTGTCTCTCTCTTTCTCTCTCTCTGTCTCTATGTATGTCTCTCTCTGTGTCTCTCTCTCTGTCTCTCCCTGTCTCTCTCTGTCTCTCTGTCTCTCAATGACTCTCTCTGTCTCTCTCTCTGTCTCTCTCTGTCTCTCTCTCTGTCACTCCCTGTCTCTCTCTGTCTCTCAATGTCTCTCTCTGTCTCTCTCTCTGTATCTCTCTGTCTAGCTCTGTCTCTCTCTGTGTCTCTCTGTGTCTCCCTCTCTATCTCTGTCTCTCTCTGTCTCTTTCTCTGTCTCTCTTTCTGTCTCACTCAGTCAATCTCACTCTGTCTCTATCTCTCTCTGTCTCTGTCTCTCTCTTTCTCTCTTTCTGTCTCTCTCACTCTCTATGTCTCTCTCTGTCTCTCTTTCTGTCTCTCTCTATCCCTATCTCTGTCTCTCTCTGTCTCTTTTTCTGTCTCTCTCACTCTCTCTGTCTTACTCTCTGTCTCTCTCTGTGTCTCTCTCTGTCTCTCTCTATCTTTCTCTGTCTCTTTCTCTCTCTCTCTCTCTGTCTCTCTCGTTGTCTCTCTGTGTCTCTTTCTGTCTCTCTCTGTCTCTCTCTGTCTCTCTCTGTCTCTCTCTGTCTCTCTCTGTCTCAATTTCTGTCTCTCTCTGTTTCTCTCTTTGTCTCCCTCTGTCTCTGTCTGTCTCTCTCTATGTCTCTCTCTGTCTCTCTATGTCTCTCTATGTATGTCTCTTTCTGTCTCTCTCTGTCTCTCTCTCTTTGTCTCTTTTCTGTCTCTGTCTGTCTCTCTCTCTGTCTCTCTCTGTCTCTCTCTCTGTCTTTCTTTGTCTCTCTCTGTATTTCTATGTCTCTCTCTCTGTATCTCTCTGTCTCTCTTTGTCTCTCTCTGTCTCTCTCTGCCTCTCTCAGTCTCTCTCTCTGTCTCTCTGTGTCTCTCTCTCTGTCGCTCTCTGTCTCTCTCTATGTCTCTCTCTATCCCTATCTCTGTCTCTATCTGTCTCTCTCTCTCTCTCTGTGTCTCTCTCTGTGTCTCTCTCTGCTCTCTCTCTGTCTCTCTCTGTGTCTCTGTCTCTCTCTTTCTCTCTCTCTGTCTCTCTCTGTCTCTATTTATTTCTCTCTCTGTCTCTCCCTGTCTCTCTCTGTCTCTTTGTCTCTCTATGTCTCTCTCTGTCTCTTTCTGTCTCTCTCTGTCTCAATC
This sequence comes from Mus caroli, assembly GCF_978045245.1. Lineage (NCBI taxonomy): Eukaryota > Metazoa > Chordata > Mammalia > Rodentia > Muridae > Mus > Mus caroli. The sequence goes on from NW_028227295.1 coordinate 157,155, forward strand.
TCTGTCTATTTCTGTTTCTCTATTTGTCTCTCTCTGTCTCTCTCTATCTCTCTCTGTCTCTCTTTGTCTCTCTCTGTAGGTCTCTTTCTGTCTCTCTCTGTCTCTCTCTGTCTTTCTCTGTCTCTCTCTCTTTGTCTCTTTTCTATCTCTGTCTGTTTCTCTCTCTGTCTCTCTCTGTCTCTCTCTGTCTTTCTTTGTTTCTCTCTGTATTTCTATGTCTCTCTATTTCTCTCTATATATATTTCTGTCTCTCTTTGTCTCTCTTTGTCTCTATCTCTCTCTGTCTCTCTCTCTGTCTCTCTCTGTCTCTCTCTCTGTCGCTCTCTCTCTCTCTATGTATCTCTCTATCCCTATCTCTGTCTCTCTAGGTCTCTCTGTCTCTCTCTGTCTCTCTCTGTGTCTCTTTCTGTCTCTCTGTCTCTCTATGTCTCTCTCTGTCTCTCTCTCTGTATCTCTCTGTCTAGCTCTGTCTCTCTCTGTGTCTCCCTGTGTCTCCCTCTCTATCTCTGTCTCTCTCTGTCTCTCTCTGTTTCTCTCTCTGTCTCTCTCTGTCTCTGTCTCTCTCTGTATCTCTCTGTGTCTCTCTCTGTTTCTCTCTCTGTCTCTCTCTGTGTCTCTCTCTCTGTCTCTCTCTGTGTCTCTGTCTCTCTCTTTCTCTCTCTCTGTCTCTCTCTGTCTCTATCTATGTCTCTCTCTGTCTCGCCATGTCTCTCTCTGTCTCTCTGTCTCTCAATGTCTCTCTCTGTCTCTCTCTCTGTATCTCTCTGTCTAGCTCTGTCTCTCTCTGTGTCTCCCTGTGTCTCCCTCTCTATCTCTGTCTCTCTCTGTTTCTCTCTCTGTCTCTCTCTGTCTCTCTCTCTGACTCTCTCTCTCTCTGTCTCTCTCGGTCTCTCTCTGTTGCTCTCTGTCTTTCTCTGTCTCTCTCTCTCTCTTTGTCTCTTTTCTGTCTCTGTCTGTCTCTCTCTCTGTTTCTCTCTGTCTTTCTTCTGTCTTTCTTTGTCTCTCTCTGTATTTCTATGTCTCTCTATGTCTCTCTCTCTGTATCTCTCTGTCTCTCTTTGTCTCTCTCGGTCTCTCTCTGTCTCTCTCGGTCTCTCTCTCTGTCTCTCTCTGTCTCTCTATCTGTCGCTCTCTGTCTCTCTCTATGTCTCCTCTCATTCCCTATCTCTGTCACTCTCTGTCTCTCTCTGTCTCTCTCTGTCTCTCTGTTTCTCTCTCTGTGTCTCTCTCTGCTCTCTCTCTGTCTCTCTCTGTGTCTCTGTCTCTCTCTTTCTCCCTCTCTGTCTCTCTCTGTCTCTATTTATGTCTCTCTCTGTCTCTCTCTCTGTCTCTCCCTGTCTCTCTCTGTCTCTTTGTCTCTCTATGTCTCTCTCTGTCTCTTTCTGTCTCTCTCTGTCTCAATCTCTGTCTCTCTCTGTTTCTCTATTTGTCTCACTCTGTCTCTCTCTATATCTCTCTCTGTCTCTCTTTGTCTCTCTCTGTAGGTCTCTTTCTGTCTCTCTCTGTCGCTCTCTGTCTTTCTCTGTCTCTCTCTCTTTGTCTCTTTTCTGTCTCTGTCTGTTTCTCTCTCTGTCTCTCTCTGTCTTTCTTTGTTTCTCTCTGTATTTCTATGTCTCTCTATTTCTCTCTCTCTCTATCTTTCTGTCTCTCTTTGTCTCTTTTTGTCTCTCTCTTTCTCTCTCTGTCTCTCTCTCTGTCTCTCTATCTGTCGCTCTCTGTCTCTCTCTATGTCTCTCTCCATCCCTATCTCTGTCTCTCTCGGTCTCTCTGTCTCTCTCTGTCTCCCTCTGTCTCTCTCTGTCTCTCTGTCTCTCTCTGTCTCTCTTTCTCTCTCTTTGTCTCTCTCTGTCTCTCTCGGTCTCTCTCTGTTTCTCTCTCTGTCTCTCTCTGTCTCTCTATCTGTCGCTCTCTGTCTCACTCTATGTCTCTCTCCATCCCTATCTCTGTCTCTCTCGGTCTCTCTCTGTTTCTCTCTCTTTCTCTCTCTGTTTCTCTCTCTGTCTCTCTCTCTCTGTCTCTCTGTCTGTCTATGTGTCTCTGTCTCTCTCTTTCTCTCTCTCTGTCTCTCTCTGTCTCTATTTATGTGTCTCTCATTCTCTCTCTCTCTGTCTCTCTCTGTCTCTCTGTCTCTCAATGTCTCTCTCTGTCTCTCTCTCTGTATCTCTATGTCTAGCTCTGTCTCTCTCTGTGTCTCCCTGTGTCTCCCTCTCTATCTCTGTCTCTCTCTGTCTCTCTCTCTGTCTCTCTTTCTCTCTCTCTGTCTCTCTGTTTCTCTCTCTGTTTCTCTCTGTCTCTCTCTGTCTTTATCTCTGTCTCTCTTTCTGTCTCACTCTGTCTATCTCACTCTGTCTCTATCTCTCTCTGTCTCTGTCTCTCTCTTTCTCTCTTTCTGTCTCTCTTACTCTCTATGTCTCTCTCTGTCTCTCTCTCTGTCTCTCTATATCCATATCTCTGTCTCTCTCTGTCTCTCTTTCTGTCTCTGTCTCTCTCTGTCCTACTCTCTGTCTCTCTCTGTGTCTCTCTCTGTTTCTCTCTATCTCTCTCTGTCTCTCTCTCTGTGTCTCTCTTAGTCTCTCTCTGTCTCTTTCTCTGTCTCTCACTGTATTTCTCTGTCTTTCTCTGTTTCTCTATGTATTTCTATGTCTTTCTATTTCTATCTATATATATCTTTCAGTCTCTCTTTGTCTCTCTTTGTCTCTCTCTGTCTCTCTCTGTCTCTCTCTCTGTCTCTCTCTGTCTCTCTATCTGTCGCTCTCTGTCTCTCTCTATGTCTCTCTCTATCCCTATCTCTGTCTCTCTCGGTCTTTCTGTCTCTCTCTGTATCTCTCTGTGTCTCTCTGTGTCTCTCTGTCTCTCTATGTCTCTCTATGTCTCTCTCTCTGTATCTCTCTGTCTAGCTCTGTCTCTCTCTGTTTCTCCCTGTGTCTCCCTCTCTATCTCTGTCTCTCTCTGTCTCTCTCTGTTTCTCTCTCTGTCTCTCTCTGTCTCTCTCTGTATCTCTCTGTGTCTCTCTCTGTCTCTCTCTCTGTCTCTCTCTCTGTCTCTCTCTCTGTCTTTCTCTGGGTCTCTGTCTCTCTCTTTCTCTCTCTCTGTCTCTCTTTGTCTCTCTCTGCCTCTCTCTGTCTCTCTCTGTCTCTCTCTCTGTCTCTCCCTGTCTCTCTCTGTCTCTCTGTCTCATTATGTCTCTCTCTGTCTCTCTATGTCTCTCTCTGTATGTCTCTTTATGTCTCTCTCTGTAGCTCTTTGTCTTTCTCTGTCTCTCTCTGTCTCTCTCTCTTTGTCTTTTTTCTGTCTCTGTCTGTCTCTGTCTCTGTCTCTCTCTGGCTCTCAGTCTTTCTTTATCTCTATCTGTATTTCTTTGTCTCTCTATGTTTCTCTCTCTGTATCTCTCTGTCTTTCTCTGTCTCTCTCTGTCTCTCTCTGTCTCTCTCTCTGTCTCTCTCTGTCTCTCTCTCAGTCGCTCTCTGTCTCTCTCTATGTCTCTCTCTATCCCTATCTCTGTCTCTCTGTGTCTCTCTGCGTCTCTCTCTGTCTCTATCTCTGTCTCCCTCTGTCTCTCTCTTTGTCTCACTCAGTCTATCTCGCTCTGTCTCTGTCTCTCTCTGTCTCTCTCTTTGTCTCTCTCTGTCTCTATCTCTGTCTCTCTCTGTCTCCCTCTTTGTCTCTCCCTGTCTCTCTCTGTCTCTCTGTCTCTCTCTGTCTCTCTCTGTGTCTTTCTTTGTCTCTGTCTCTCTCTGTCTCTCTCTCTGTCTCTCTATGTCTCTCTCTGTATCTCTCTGTCTCCCTCTGTCTCCATCACTGCCTCTCTCTGTCTCACTCTCTCACTTTCTATCTCTCTCACTCTCTCTATGTATCTCTCTGTGTCTCTCTCTGTCTCTCTGTCTCTATCTCTGTCTCTTTCTGTCTTTCTCTCTGTCTCACTCAGTCTATCTCACTCTGTCTCTGTATCTCTCTGTCTCTCTCTATGTCTCTCTCTATCCCTATCTCTGTCTCTATCTGTCTCTCTTTCTGTCTCTCTCACTACTCTCTGTCTCTCTCTGTCTCTCTCTTTGTCTCTGTCTCTCTCTCTCTGTCTCTCTCTTCCTCTCTCTGTGTCTCTCTGTGTCTCTCTCTGTCTCTCTCTGTCTCTTTCTGTCTCTCTCTGTCTCTCTCTGTCTCTCTGTCTCTATCTTTGTCTCTTTCAGTGTCTCTCTGTGTCTCACTCAGTCTATCTCACTCTGACTCTGTCTCTCTCTGTCTCTATCTATGTCTCTCTCTATCCCTATCTCTGTCTCTCTCTGTCTCTCTTTCTGTCTCTCTCACTACTCTCTGTCTCTCTCTGTCTCTCTATATCTCTCTCTGTTTCTTTCTCTGACTCTCTCTGTCTCTGTCTCTCTCTTTGTCTCTGTCTCTCTCTGTCTCTCTCTTCCTCTCTCTGTGTCTCTCTGTGTCTCTCTCTGTCTCTCTCTGTCTCTTTCTGTCTCTCTCTATCTCTCTCTGTCTCTTTCTGTTTCTCTGTCTCTCTCTGTCTCTATCTGTTTCTCTCTCTTTGTCTCTCTCTGTCTCTCTATGTCTCTCTCTGTGTCTCTCTCTGTCTCTATTTGTGTCTCACTCTCTGTCTCTCTCTTTGTCTCTGTCTCTCTCTTTCTCTCTCTCTGTCTCTCTCTGTCTCTCTCTCTGTCTCTCTCTGTCTCTCTCTCTGTCTCTCCCTGTCTCTCTCTGTCTCTCTTTCTCTCTATTTCTCTCTCTGTCTCTCGCTCTGTATCTTTCTGTCTAGCTCTTTCTCACTCTGTGTCTCCCTGTGTCTCGCTCTTTATCTCTGTCTCCCTCTGTCTCTCTCTGTCTGTCTCTCTGTCTCTCTCTGTCTCTCTCTCTCTGTCTCTCTCTCTGTCTCTCTCTTTCTCGCTCTGTGTCTCTCTCTGTCTCACTCTGTCTATTTCACTCTCTCTGTGTCTCTCTGTCTCTCTGTCTCTCTTTCTGTCTCTCTCACTCTCTCTATGTCTCTCTCTGTCTCTCATTATGTCTCTCTCTATCCCTATCTCTGTCTCTCTCTTCCTCTCTCTGTGTCTCTCTCTGTCTCTCTCTATGTCTCTCTTTCTCTTTCTGTCTCTCTCTGTCTCTCTCTGTCTCTTTCTGTCTCTCTCTGTTTCTCTCTTATTCTCTCTCTGTCTCTCTCTGTCTCTCTCTCTCTCTAAATCTCTCTCTGTATGTCTCTCTCTGTCTCTCTTTGTCTCTCTCTGTCTCTCTCTCTGTCTCTCTCTATGTCTCTCTGTCTCTTTCTCTGTCTCTCTCTGTGTCTCTCTCTGTCTCTCTCTGTCTCTCTCTGTCTCTTTCTCTCTCCCTCTGTCTCTGTCTCTCCTTGTCTCTCTCTCTGTTTCTCTCTGTTACTATTTTTGTCTCTGTCTGTCTCTCTCTGTCTCTCTCTGTGTCTCTCTCTGTCTCTCTATATCTCTCTCTGTATTTCTCTCTCTGTCTCTCTCTGTCTCTTTCTGTGTCTCTCTCTGTCTCTCTCTGTCTCTCTCTCTTTCTCTCTAAATCTCTCTCTGTATGTCTCTCTCTGTCTCTCTTTGTCTCTCTCTGTCTCTCTCTCTGTCTCTCTCTATGTCTCTCTGTCTCTTTCTCTGTCTCTCTCTGTGTCTCTCTCTGTCTCTCTCTGTCTCTTTCTCTCTCCCTCTGTCTCTGTCTCTCCTTGTCTCTCTCTCTGTCTCTCTCTGTTACTATTTTTGTCTCTCTCTGTCTCTCTCTGTCTCTCTCTGTGTCTCTCTCTGTCTCTCTATATCTCTCTCTGTATTTCTCTCTCTGTCTCTCTCTGTCTCTTTCTGTGTCTCTCTCTGTCTCTCTCTGTCTCTATCTCTGTCTCTCTCTGTCTCTCTCTCTGTCTCTCCCTGTATAATTTTGTCTCTCAGTCTCTATGTCTCTCTCTGTCTCTCTCTCTGTATCTCTCTGTCTACCTCTGTCTCTCTCTGTGTCTCCCTTTGTCTCGCTCTCTATCTCTGTCTATCCCTGTCTCTCTCTATCACTCTCCCTCTCTGTCTCTCTCTCTGTCTCTCTATTTGTCTTTCTCTTTCTCTGTGTCTCTCTCTGTCTCTCTTTATGTCTCTCTCATTCTCTCTCTGACTCTCTCTGTCTCTCTCTATGTCTCTCTCTATCCCTATCTCTGTCTCTCTCTGTGTCTCTCTCTGTCTCTCTCTGTGTCTCTCTCTGTCTATCTCTGTCTGTCTCTATCCGTCACTCTCAGTCTCTCGCTATGTCTCTCTCTATCCCTATCTCTGTCTTTCTCTGTCTCTCTCTGTCTCTCTCTGTCTCTCTCTGTGTCTCTCTCTGTCTCTCTCTCTCTGTGTCTCTCTCTCTGTCAATCTCTGTGTCTCTGTCTCTCTCTTTCTCTCTCTCTGTCTCTCTCTCTGTCTCTCTCTGTCTCTCTGTATCTCTCTGTCTAGCTCTGTCTCTCTCTGTGTCTCTCTCTGTGTCACTCTCTGTCTCTCTCTGGGTCTCTCTCTGTCTCTCTCTGTCTCTATCTTTGTCTCTCTCTGTCTCTCTCTGTCTCTATCTCTGTCTCTCTCACTCTCTCTATGTCTCTCTCTGTCTCTCTCTATGTCTCTCTCTATCCCTATCACTGTCTCTCTCGGTCTCTCTTTCTGTCTCTCTCACTCTCTCTCTATCTCTCTCTGTCTTTCTCTTTGTCTCTCTCTGTGTCTCTTTCTGTCTCTCTATATCTCTCTGTCTCTTTCTCTGTCTCTCTCTTTGTCTCTGTCTCTCTCTCTCTGTGTCTCTCTCTTCCTCTCTCTGTGTCTCTCTGTGTCTCTCTCTGTCTCTCTCTGTCTCTCGCTGTGTCTCTCTCTCTGTCAATCTCTGTGTCTCTGTCTCTCTCTTTCTCTCTCTATCTCTCTCTGTTTCTCTCTGTGTCTCTCTCTCTGTCAATCTCTGTGTCTCTGTCTCTCTCTTTCTCTCTCTCTGTCTCTCTCTGTCTCTCTCTCGGTCTCTCTCTGTCTCTCTCTCTGTCTCTCCCTGTCTCATTCTGTCTCTCAGTCTCTCTATGTCTCTCTCTGTATCTCTCTGTCTAGCTCTGTCTCTCTCTGTGTCTCCCTTTGTCTCGCTCTCTATCTCTGTCTATCTCTGTCTCTCTCTGTCACTCTCTCTCTCTCTGTCTCTCTCTGCCTCTCTCTGTCTCTCTATTTGTCTTTCTCTTTCTCTGTGTCTCTCTCTGTCTCTCTTTATGTCTCTCTCACTCTCTCTCTGACTCTCTCTGTCTCTCTCTATGTCTCTCTCTATCCCTATCTCTGTCTCTCTCTGTGTCTCTCTCTGTCTCTTTCTGTCTCTCTCTGTCTCAATCACTGTCTCTCTCTGTTTTTCTATTTGTCTCTCTCTGTCTCTCTCTATATCTCTCTCTGTCTCTCTTTGTCTCTCTCTTTAGGTCTCTTTCTGTCTCTATCTGTTGCTCTCTGTCTTTCTCTGTCTCTCTCTGTCTCTCTCTCTTTGTCTATTTTCTGTCTCTGTCTGTTTCTCTCTCTGTCTCTCTCTGTCTCTCTCTGTCTTTCTTTGTTTCTCTCTGTATTTCTATGTCTCTCTATTTCTCTCTCTCTATCTTTCTGTCTCTCTTTGTCTCTCTCTGTCTCTCTCTGTCTCTCTCTCTGTCTCTCTCTGTCTCTCTTTCTGTCGCTCTCTGTCTCTCTCTATGTCTCTCTCTATCCCTATCTCTGTCTCTCTCGGTTTCACTCTGTCTCTCTCTGTCTCTCTCTGTGTCTCTCTCTGTCTTTCTCTCTGTCTCTCTCTCTGTGTCTCTCTCTGTCTCTGTCTCTGTCTGTCTCTGTGTCTCTGTCTCTCTCTTTCTCTCTCTCTGTCTCTCTCTGTCTCTATCTATGTCTCTCTC
>NW_028227295.1:170000-185000 GCF_978045245.1 Mus caroli
CTTTGTCTCACTCAGTCTATCTCGCTCTGTCTCTGTCTCTCTCTGTCTCTCTCTTTGTCTCTCTCTGTCTCTATCTCTGTCTCTCTCTGTCTCCCTCTTTGTCTCTCCCTGTCTCTCTCTGTCTCTCTGTCTCTCTCTGTCTCTCTCTGTGTCTTTCTTTGTCTCTGTCTCTCTCTGTCTCTCTCTCTGTCTCTCTATGTCTCTCTCTGTATCTCTCTGTCTCCCTCTGTCTCCATCACTGCCTCTCTCTGTCTCACTCTCTCACTTTCTATCTCTCTCACTCTCTCTATGTATCTCTCTGTGTCTCTCTCTGTCTCTCTGTCTCTATCTCTGTCTCTTTCTGTCTTTCTCTCTGTCTCACTCAGTCTATCTCACTCTGTCTCTGTATCTCTCTGTCTCTCTCTATGTCTCTCTCTATCCCTATCTCTGTCTCTATCTGTCTCTCTTTCTGTCTCTCTCTGTCTCTCTATCTGTCGCTCTCTGTCTCTCTCTATCCCTATCTCTGTCTCTCTCGGTCTTTCTGTCTCTCTCTGTCTCCTCTGTGTCTCTCTGTGTCTCTCTGTCTCTCTATGTCTCTCTCTGTCTCTCTCTCTGTATCTCTCTGTCTAGCTCTGTCTCTCTCTGTTTCTCCCTGTGTCTCCCTCTCTATCTCTGTCTCTCTCTGTCTCTCTCTGTTTCTCTCTCTGTCTCTCTCTGTCTCTCTCTGTATCTCTCTGTGTCTCTCTCTGTCTTTCTCTGGGTCTCTGTCTCTCTCTTTCTCTCTCTCTGTCTCTCTTTGTCTCTCTCTGCCTCTCTCTGTCTCTCTCTGTCTCTCTCTCTGTCTCTCCCTGTCTCTCTCTGTCTCTCTGTCTCATTATGTCTCTCTCTGTCTCTCTATGTCTCTCTCTGTATGTCTCTTTATGTCTCTCTCTGTAGCTCTTTGTCTTTCTCTGTCTCTCTCTGTCTCTCTCTCTTTGTCTTTTTTCTGTCTCTGTCTGTCTCTGTCTCTGTCTCTCTCTGGCTCTCAGTCTTTCTTTATCTCTATCTGTATTTCTTTGTCTCTCTATGTTTCTCTCTCTGTATCTCTCTGTCTCTCTCTGTCTCTCTCTGTCTCTCTCTGTCTCTCTCTCTGTCTCTCTCTGTCTCTCTCTCAGTCGCTCTCTGTCTCTCTCTATGTCTCTCTCTATCCCTATCTCTGTCTCTCTGTGTCTGTCTGCGTCTCTCTCTGTCTCTATCTCTGTCTCCCTCTGTCTCTCTCTTTGTCTCACTCAGTCTATCTCGCTCTGTCTCTGTCTCTCTCTGTCTCTCTCTTTGTCTCTCTCTGTCTCTATCTCTGTCTCTCTCTGTCTCCCTCTTTGTCTCTCCCTGTCTCTCTCTGTCTCTCTGTCTCTCTCTGTCTCTCTCTGTGTCTTTCTTTGTCTCTGTCTCTCTCTGTCTCTCTCTCTGTCTCTCTATGTCTCTCTCTGTATCTCTCTGTCTCCCTCTGTCTCCATCACTGCCTCTCTCTGTCTCACTCTCTCACTTTCTATCTCTCTCACTCTCTCTATGTATCTCTCTGTGTCTCTCTCTGTCTCTCTGTCTCTATCTCTGTCTCTTTCTGTCTTTCTCTCTGTCTCACTCAGTCTATCTCACTCTGTCTCTGTATCTCTCTGTCTCTCTCTATGTCTCTCTCTATCCCTATCTCTGTCTCTATCTGTCTCTCTTTCTGTCTCTCTCACTACTCTCTGTCTCTCTCTGTCTCTCTCTTTGTCTCTGTCTCTCTCTCTGTGTCTCTCTCTTCCTCTCTCTGTGTCTCTCTGTGTCTCTCTCTGTCTCTCTCTGTCTCTTTCTGTCTCTCTCTGTCTCTCTCTGTCTCTCTGTCTCTATCTTTGTCTCTTTCAGTGTCTCTCTGTGTCTCACTCAGTCTATCTCACTCTGACTCTGTCTCTCTCTGTCTCTATCTATGTCTCTCTCTATCCCTATCTCTGTCTCTCTCTGTCTCTCTTTCTGTCTCTCTCACTACTCTCTGTCTCTCTCTGTCTCTCTATATCTCTCTCTGTTTCTTTCTCTGACTCTCTCTGTCTCTGTCTCTCTCTTTGTCTCTGTCTCTCTCTGTCTCTCTCTTACTCTCTCTGTGTCTCTCTGTGTCTCTCTCTGTCTCTCTCTGTCTCTTTCTGTCTCTCTCTATCTCTCTCTGTCTCTTTCTGTTTCTCTGTCTCTCTCTGTCTCTATCTGTTTCTCTCTCTTTGTCTCTCTCTGTCTCTCTATGTCTCTCTCTGTGTCTCTCTCTGTCTCTATTTGTGTCTCACTCTCTGTCTCTCTCTTTGTCTCTGTCTCTCTCTTTCTCTCTCTCTGTCTCTCTCTGTCTCTCTCTGTCTCTCTCTCTGTCTCTCTCTGTCTCTCTCTCTGTCTCTCCCTGTCTCTCTCTGTCTCTCTTTCTCTCTATTTCTCTCTCTGTCTCTCGCTCTGTATCTTTCTGTCTAGCTCTTTCTCACTCTGTGTCTCCCTGTGTCTCGCTCTTTATCTCTGTCTCCCTCTGTCTCTCTCTGTCTGTCTCTCTGTCTCTCTCTGTCTCTCTCTCTCTGTCTCTCTCTCTGTCTCTCTCTTTCTCGCTCTGTGTCTCTCTCTGTCTCACTCTGTCTCTATCTCTGTCTCTATTTCTGTCTCACTCAGTCTATTTCACTCTCTCTGTGTCTCTCTGTCTCTCTGTCTCTCTTTCTGTCTCTCTCACTCTCTCTATGTCTCTCTCTGTCTCTCATTATGTCTCTCTCTATCCCTATCTCTGTCTCTCTCTTCCTCTCTCTGTGTCTCTCTCTGTCTCTCTCTATGTCTCTCTTTCTCTTTCTGTCTCTCTCTGTCTCTCTCTGTCTCTTTCTGTCTCTCTCTGTTTCTCTCTTATTCTCTCTCTGTCTCTCTCTGTCTCTCTCTCTCTCTAAATCTCTCTCTGTATGTCTCTCTCTGTCTCTCTTTGTCTCTCTCTGTCTCTCTCTCTGTCTCTCTCTATGTCTCTCTGTCTCTTTCTCTGTCTCTCTCTGTGTCTCTCTCTGTCTCTCTCTGTCTCTCTCTGTCTCTTTCTCTCTCCCTCTGTCTCTGTCTCTCCTTGTCTCTCTCTCTGTTTCTCTCTGTTACTATTTTTGTCTCTGTCTGTCTCTCTCTGTCTCTCTCTGTGTCTCTCTCTGTCTCTCTATATCTCTCTCTGTATTTCTCTCTCTGTCTCTCTCTGTCTCTTTCTGTGTCTCTTTCTGTCTCTCTCTGTCTCTCTCTCTTTCTCTCTAAATCTCTCTCTGTATGTCTCTCTCTGTCTCTCTTTGTCTCTCTCTGTCTCTCTCTCTGTCTCTCTCTATGTCTCTCTGTCTCTTTCTCTGTCTCTCTCTGTGTCTCTCTCTGTCTCTCTCTGTCTCTTTCTCTCTCCCTCTGTCTCTGTCTCTCCTTGTCTCTCTCTCTGTCTCTCTCTGTTACTATTTTTGTCTCTCTCTGTCTCTCTCTGTCTCTCTCTGTGTCTCTCTCTGTCTCTCTATATCTCTCTCTGTATTTCTCTCTCTGTCTCTCTCTGTCTCTTTCTGTGTCTCTCTCTGTCTCTCTCTGTCTCTATCTCTGTCTCTCTCTGTCTCTCTCTCTGTCTCTCCCTGTATAATTTTGTCTCTCAGTCTCTATGTCTCTCTCTGTCTCTCTCTCTGTATCTCTCTGTCTACCTCTGTCTCTCTCTGTGTCTCCCTTTGTCTCGCTCTCTATCTCTGTCTATCCCTGTCTCTCTCTATCACTCTCTCTCTCTGTCTCTCTCTCTGTCTCTCTATTTGTCTTTCTCTTTCTCTGTGTCTCTCTCTGTCTCTCTTTATGTCTCTCTCATTCTCTCTCTGACTCTCTCTGTCTCTCTCTATGTCTCTCTCTATCCCTATCTCTGTCTCTCTCTGTGTCTCTCTCTGTCTCTCTCTGTGTCTCTCTCTGTCTATCTCTGTCTGTCTCTATCCGTCACTCTCAGTCTCTCGCTATGTCTCTCTCTATCCCTATCTCTGTCTTTCTCTGTCTCTCTCTGTCTCTCTCTGTCTCTCTCTGTGTCTCTCTCTGTCTCTCTCTCTCTGTGTCTCTCTCTCTGTCAATCTCTGTGTCTCTGTCTCTCTCTTTCTCTCTCTCTGTCTCTCTCTCTGTCTCTCTCTGTCTCTCTGTATCTCTCTGTCTAGCTCTGTCTCTCTCTGTGTCTCTCTCTGTGTCACTCTCTGTCTCTCTCTGGGTCTCTCTCTGTCTCTCTCTGTCTCTATCTTTGTCTCTCTCTGTCTCTCTCTGTCTCTATCTCTGTCTCTCTCACTCTCTCTATGTCTCTCTCTGTCTCTCTCTATGTCTCTCTCTATCCCTATCACTGTCTCTCTCGGTCTCTCTTTCTGTCTCTCTCACTCTCTCTCTATCTCTCTCTGTCTTTCTCTTTGTCTCTCTCTGTGTCTCTTTCTGTCTCTCTATATCTCTCTGTCTCTTTCTCTGTCTCTCTCTTTGTCTCTGTCTCTCTCTCTGTGTGTCTCTCTCTTCCTCTCTCTGTGTCTCTCTGTGTCTCTCTCTGTCTCTCTCTGTCTCTCGCTGTGTCTCTCTCTCTGTCAATCTCTGTGTCTCTGTCTCTCTCTTTCTCTCTATCTCTCTCTGTTTCTCTCTGTGTCTCTCTCTCTGTCAATCTCTGTGTCTCTGTCTCTCTCTTTCTCTCTCTCTGTCTCTCTCTGTCTCTCTCTCGGTCTCTCTCTGTCTCTCTCTCTGTCTCTCCCTGTCTCATTCTGTCTCTCAGTCTCTCTATGTCTCTCTCTGTATCTCTCTGTCTAGCTCTGTCTCTCTCTGTGTCTCCCTTTGTCTCGCTCTCTATCTCTGTCTATCTCTGTCTCTCTCTGTCACTCTCTCTCTCTCTGTCTCTCTCTGCCTCTCTCTGTCTCTCTATTTGTCTTTCTCTTTCTCTGTGTCTCTCTCTGTCTCTCTTTATGTCTCTCTCACTCTCTCTCTGACTCTCTCTGTCTCTCTCTATGTCTCTCTCTATCCCTATCTCTGTCTCTCTCTGTGTCTCTCTCTGTCTCTCTCTGTGTCTCTCTCTGTCTCTCTCTGTCTGTCTCTATCCGTCACTCTCAGTCTCTCGCTATGTCTCTCTCTATCCCTATCTCTGTCTCTCTCTGTCTCTCTCTGTCTGTCTCTCTCTCTGTGTGTCTCTCTCTGTGTCTCTCTCTGCTCTCTCTCTGTCTCCCTCTGTGTCTCTGTCTCTCTCTTTCTCTCTCTCTGTCTCTCTCTGTCTCTATTTATTTCTCTCTCTGTCTCTCTCTCTGTCTCTCCCTGTCTCTCTCTGTCTCTTTGTCTCTTTATGTCTCCCTCTGTCTCTTTCTGTCTCTCTCTGTCTCAATCTCTGTCTATCTCTGTTTCTCTATTTGTCTCTCTCTGTCTCTCTCTGTCTCTCTCTATATCTCTCTCTGTCTCTCTTTGTCTCTCTCTGTAGGTCTCTTTCTGTCTCTCTCTGTCGCTCTCTGTCTTTCTCTGTCTCTCTCTGTCTCTCTCTCTTTGTCTCTTTTCTGTCTCTGCCTGTTTCTCTCTCTGTCTCTCTCTGTCTCTCTCTGTCTTTCTTTGTTTGTCTCTGTATTTCTATGTCTCTCTCTATCTTTCTGTCTCTCTTTGTCTCTCTCTGTCTCTGTCTCTCTATCTGTCTCTCTCTCTGTCGCTCTCTGTCTCTCTCTATGTCTCTCTCTATCCCTATATCTGTCTCTCTCGGTTTCACTCTGTCTCTCTCTGTGTCTCTCTCTGTCTTTCTCTCTGTCTCTCTCTCTGTGTCTCTCTCTGTCTCTGTCTCTGTCTGTCTCTGTGTCTCTGTCTCTCTCTTTCTCTCTCTCTGTCTCTCTCTGTCTCTATCTATGTCTCTCTCTGTCTCTCTCTCTGTCTCTCTGTTTCTCTCTCTGAAACACTCTGTCTCTCTCTGTCTCTCTCTCTGTCTCTCTCTGTCTCTATCTCTGTCTCTCTTTCTGTCTCACTCAGTCTATGTCACTCTGTCTCTATCTCTCTCTGTCTCTGTCTCTCTCTTTCTCTCTTTCTGTCTCTCTCACTCTCTATGTCTCTCTCTGTCTCTCTTTCTGTCTCTCTCTATCCCTATCTCTGTCTCTCTCTGTCTCTTTTTCTGTCTCTCTCACTCTCTCTCTGTCTTACTCTCTGTCTCTCTCTGTGTCTCTCTCTGTCTCTCTCTATCTTTCTCTGTCTCTTTCTCTCTCTCTCTCTGTCACTCTGTCTCTCTCTTTGTCTCTCTGTGTCTCTTTCTGTCTCTCTCTGTCTCTGTCTGTTTCTCTCTGTCTCTCTCTCGCTTTCTTTGTTTCTCTCTGTATTTCTATGTCTCTCTATTTCTCTCTCTATCTTTCTGTCTCTCTTTGTCTCTCTTTGTATCTCTCTGTCTCTCTCTGTCTCTCTCTCTGTCTCTCGCTGTCTCTCTCTCTGTCGCTCTCTCTCTCTCTCTATGTCTCTCTCTATCCCTATCTCTGTCTCTCTCGGTCTCACTCTGTCTCTCTCTGTCTCTCTCTGTCTCTCTCTGTCTCTCTCTCTGTCTCTCTCTGTCTCTCTCTGTCTCTCTCTGTCTCTATCTCTGTCTCTCTTTCTGTCTCACTCAGTCTATCTCACTCTGTCTCTATCTCTCTCTGTCTCTGTCTCTCTCTTTGTCTCTTTCTGTCTCTCTCACTCTCTATGTCTCTCTCTGTCTCTCTTTCTGTCTCTCTCTATCCCTATCTCTGTCTCTCTCTGTCTCTTTTTCTGTCTCTCTCACTCTCTCTCTGTCTACTCTCTGTCTCTCTCTGTGTCTCTCTCTGTCTCTCTCTATCTTTCTCTGTCTCTTTCTCTCTCTCTCTGTCTCTCTGTCTCTCTCTTTGTCTCTCTGTTTCTCTTTCTGTCTCTCTCTGTCACTGTCTCTTTCTCTCTGTCTCTCTCTCTCTTTCTTTGTTTCTCTCTGTATTTCTATGTCTCTCTATTTCTCTCTCTCTATCTTTCTGTCTCTCTTTGTCTCTCTTTGTATCTCTCTGTCTCTCTCTGTCTCTCTCTCTGTCTCTCGCTGTCTCTCTCTCTGTCGCTCTCTGTCTCTCTCTATGTCTCTCTCTATCCCTATCTCTGTCTCTCTCGGTCTCACTCTGTCTCTCTCTGTCTCTCTCTGTGTCTCTCTCTGTCTCTCTCTCTGTGTCTCTCTCTGTCTCTCTCTCTGTCTGTCTCTGTGTCTCTGTGTCTCTCTTTCTCTCTCTCTGTCTCTCTCTGTCTCTATCTATGTCTCTCTCCTTCTCTCTCTCTGTCTCTCCCTGTCTCTCTCTGTCTCTCTGTCTCTCAATGTCTCTCTCTCTGTATCTCTCTGTCTAGCTCTGTCTCTCATGTGTCTCCCTGTGTCTCCCTCTCTATCTCTGTCTCTCTCTGTTTCTCTCTCTGTCTCTGTCTCTCTCTCTCTCTCTGTCTCTCTGTCTCTCTCTCTGTATCTCTCTATTTCTCTCTTTGTCTCTCTGCATCTCTTTCTGTCTCTCTCTGTCTCTCTCTGTCTCTTTCTGTCTCTCTCTGTCTCTTTCTGTCTCCCTCTGTCTCAATTTCTGTCTCTCTCTGTTTTTCTCTTTGTCTCTCTCTGTCTCTCTCTGTCTCTCTCTATGTCTCTCTCTGTCTCTCTATGTCTCTCTGTATGTCTCTTTCTGTCTCTCTCTGTCGCTCTCTGTCTTTCTCTGTCTCTCTCTGTCTCTCTCTCTCTTTGTCTCTTTTCTGTCTCTGTCTGTCTCTCTCTCTGTCTCTCTCTGTCTCTCTCTCTGTCTTTCTTTGTCTCTCTCTGTATTTCTAGGTCTCTCTATGTCTCTCTCTGTATGTCTCTTTCTGTCTCTCTCTGTCGCTCTCTGTCTTTCTCTGTCTCTCTCTGTCTCTCTCTCTCTTTGTCTCTTTTCTGTCTCTGTCTCTCTCTCTGTCTCTCTCTGTCTCTCTCTCTGTCTTTCTTTGTCTCTCTCTGTATTTCTAGGTCTCTCTATGTCTCTCTCTCTGTATCTCTCTGTCTCTCTTTGTCTCTCTGTCTCTCTCTCTGTCTCTCTTTGTCTCTCTCTCTGTTGCTTTCTGTCTCTCTCAATGTCTCTCTCTATTCCTATCTCTGTCTCTCTGTCTCTCTCTGTCTCTCTCTGTCTCTCTGTGTCTCTCTCTGTGTCTCTCTTTGCTCTCTCTGTCTCTCTGTGTGTCTCTGTCTTCCTCTTTCTCTCTCTCTATCTCTCTCTGTCTCTATTTATGTCTCTCTCTGTCTCTCTCTCTGTCTCTCCCTGTCTCTCTCTATCTCTTTGTCTCTCTATGTCTCTCTCTGTCTCTTTCTGTCTCTCTCTCTGTCTCTCTCTGTTTCCCTATTTGTCTCTCTCTGTCTCTCTCTGTCTCTCTCTATATCTCTCTCTGTCTCTCTCTGTCTCTCTCTATATCTCTCTCTGTCTCTCTTTGTCTCTCTCTTTAGGTCTCCTTCCGTCTCTCTCTGTCGCTCTCTGTCTTTCTCTGTCTCTCTCAGTCTCTCTCTCTTTGTCTCTTTTCTGTCTCTGTCTGTTTCTCTCTCTGTCTCTCTCTGTCTTTCTTATTTTCTCTCTTTATTTCTATGTCTCTCTATTTCTCTCTCTATCTTTCTGTTTCTCTTTGTCTCTCTTTGTCTCTCTCTTTCTCTCTCTCTGTCTCTTTCTGTCTCTCTCTCTGTCGCTCTCTGTCTCTCTCTATGTCTCTCTCTATCCCTATCTCTGTCTCTCTCGGTCTCTCTTTCTCTCTCTGTCTCTCTCTGTGTCTCTCTCTGTCTCTCTGTCTCTCTCTCTGTATCTCTCTGTCTAGCTCTGTCTCTCTCTGTGTCTCCCCGTGTCTCCCTCTCTATCTCTTTCTCTCTCTGTCTCTCTCTGTTTCTCTCTCTGTCTCTCTCTGTCTCTCTCTGTCTCTCTCTGTCTCTCTCTGTATCTCTCTGTGTCTCTCTCTGTCTCTCTCTCTGTCTCTCTCTGTGTCTCTCGCTCTGTCTCTCTCTGTGTCTCTGTCTCTCTCTTTCTCTGTCTCTGTCTTTCTCTGTCTCTTCCTGTTTTTCTCTCTTTGTCTCTTTTCTGTCTCTGTCTGTCTCTGTCTCTCTCTGCCTCTCTCTCTGTCTTTCTTTGTCTCTATCTGTATTTTTATGTCTCTCTCTGTTTCTCTCTCTGTCTCTCTCAGTCTCTCTCTGTCTCTCTCTATCTCTCTCTGTCTCTCTGTCTCTCTCTCTGTCTCTCTCTCTGTCTCTCTGTTTCTCTCTCTGTCTCTCTCTGTCTCTCTCTCTGTCTCTCTCTGTCTCTATCTCTGTCTCTCTTTCTGTCTCACTCAGTCTATCTCACTCTGTCTCTATCTCTCTCTGTCTCTGTCTCTCTCTTTCTCTCTCTGTCTCTCTCTGTCTCTATCTATGTCTCTCTCTTTCTCTCTCTCTGTCTCTCTCTCTGTCTGTCCGTGTCTCTCTCTGTCTCTCTGTCTCTCTCTGTCTCTTTCTGTCTCTCTGTCTCAATCTCTGTCTCTCTCTGTTTCTCTCTTTGTCTCTCTCTGTCTCTCTCAGTCTCTCTCTATGTCTCTCTCTATCTCTCTATGTCTCTCTCTGTAGGTCTCTTTCTGTCTCTCTCTCTCGCTCTCTGTCTTTCTCTGTCTCTCTCTGTCTCTCTCTCTTTGTCTCTTTTCTGTCTCTGTCTGTCTCTCTCTCTGTTTCTCTCTGTCTCACTCTGTCTTTCTTTGTCTCTCTCTGTATTTCAAGGTCTCTCTATGTCTCTCTCTGTATCTCTCTGTCTCTCTTTGTCTCTCTGTCTCTCTCTCTGTCTCTCTTTGTCTCTCTCTCTGTTGCTTTCTGTCTCTCTCTATGTCTCTCTCTATTCCTATCTCTGTCTCTCTGTCTCTCTCTGTCTCTCTCTGTCTCTCTGTGTCTCTCTCTGTGTTTCTCTTTGCTCTCTCTGTCTCTCTCTGTGTCTCTGTCTGCCTCTTTCTCTCTCTCTATCTCTCTCTGTCTCTATTTTTGTCTCTCTCTGTCTCTCTCTCTGTCTCTCCCTGTCTCTCTCTGTCTCTTTGTCTCTCTATGTCTCTCTCTGTCTCTTTCTGTCTCTCTCTCTGTCTCAATCTCTGTCTCCCTCTGTTTCTCTATTTGTCTCTCTCTGTCTCTCTCTGTCTCTCTCTATATCTCTCTCTGTCTCTCTTTGTCTCTCTCTTTAGGTCTCCTTCCGGCTCTCTCTGTCGCTCTCTGTCTTTCTCTATCTCTCTCCGTCTCTCTCTCTTTGTCTCTTTTCTGTCTCTGTCTGTTTCTCTCTCTGTCTCTCTCTGTCTTTCTTTGTTTCTCTCTTTATTTCTATGTCTCTCTATTTCTCTCTCTCTCTATCTTTCTGTCTCTCTTTGTCTCTCTCTTTCTCTCTCTCTTTCTCTTTCTGTCTCTCTCTCTGTCGCTCTCTGTCTCTCTCTATGTCTCTCTCTATCCCTATCTCTGTCTCTCTCGGTCTCTCTTTCTCTCTCTGTCTCTCTCTGTGTCTCTCTCTGTCTCTCTGTCTCTCTATGTCTCTCTCTGTCTCTCTCTCTGTATCTCTCTGTCTAGCTCTGTCTCTCTCTGTGTCTCCCTGTGTCTCCCTCTCTATCTCTTTCTCTCTCTGTCTCTCTCTGTTTCTCTCTCTGTCTCTCTCTGTCTCTCTCTGTCTCTCTCTGTATCTCTCTGTGTCTCTCTCTGTCTCTCTCTCTGTCTCTCTCTGTGTCTCTCGCTCTGTCTCTCTCTGTGTCTCTGTCTCTCTCTTTCTCTGTCTCTGTCTTTCTCTATCTCTCCCTGTCTTTCTCTCTTTGTCTCTTTTAAGTCTCTGTCTGTCTCTGTCTCTCTCTGGCTCTCTCTCTGTCTTTCTTTGTCTCTATCTGTATTTCTATGTCTCTCTATGTCTCTCTCTCTGTATCTCTCTGTCTCTCTCTGTCTCTCTCTGTCTCTCTCTGTCTCTCTCTGTCTCTCTCTCTGTCTCTCTCTCAGTCGCTCTCTGTCTCTCTCTATGTCTCTCTCTATCCCTATCTCTGTCTCTCTGTGTCTCTCTCTCTGTGTCTCTCTATGTCTCTCTCTGTCTCTCTCTATGTCTCTCTCTGTCTCTCTCTGTGTCTCTGTCTATCTCTTTCTCTCTCTCTGTCTCTCTCTGTCTCTATCTATGTCTCTCTCTTTCTCTCTCTCTGTCTCTCTCTCTGTCTGTCCCTGTCTCTCTCTGTCTCTCTGTCTCTCTATGTCTATCTCTGTCTCTTTCTGTCTCTCTGTCTCAATCTCTGTCTCTCTCTGTTTCTCTCTTTGTCTCTCTCTGTCTCTCTCAGTCTCTCTCTATGTCTCTCTCTATCTCTCTATGTCTCTCTCTGTAGGTCTCTTTCTGTCTCTCTCTCTCGCTCTCTTCTTTCTCTGTCTCTCTCTGTCTCTCTCTCTTTGTCTCTTTTCTGTCTCTGTCTGTCTCTCTCTCTGTTTCTCTCTGTCTGTCTCTGTCTTTCTTTGTCTCTCTCTGTATTTCTATGTCTCTCTATGTCTCTCTCTCTGTATCTCTCTGTCTCGCTTTGTTTCTCTTTGTCTTTCTCTGTCTCTCTCTGTCTCTCTCTATCGCTCTCTGTCTCTCTCTATGTCTCTCTCTATCCCTATCTCTGTCTCTCTCGGTTTCACTCTGTCTCTCTCTGTCTCTCTCTGTGTCTCTCTCTGTCTCTCTCTCTCTGTTTCTCTCTCTGTGTCTCTCTCTGTCTCTCTCTCTGTCTGTCTCTGTGACTCTGTCTCTCTCTTTCTCTCTCTCTGTCTCTCTCTGTCTCTCTCTTTCTCTCTCTCTGTCTCTCTCTGTCTCTATTTATTTCTCTCTCTGTCTCTCTCTCTGTCTCTCCCATTCTCTCTCTGTCTCTTTGTCTCTCTATGTCTCTCTCTGTCTCTTTCTGTCTCTCTCTGTCTCAATCTCTGTCTATCTCTGTTTCTCTCTTTGTCTCTCTCTGTCTCTCTCTATATCTCTCTCTGTCTCTCTTTCTCTCTCTCTGTAGGTCTCTTTCTGTCTCTCTCTGTCGCTCTCTGTCTTTCTCTGTCTCTCTCTGTCTCTCTCTTTGTCTCTCTGTGTCTCTTTCTGTCTCTCTCTGTCTCTCTCTGTCTCTTTCTGTCTCTCTCTGTCTCTTTCTGTCTCTCTCTGTCTCAATTTCTGTCTCTGTCTTTCTCTGTCTCTCCCTGTCTTTCTCTCTTTGTCTCTTTTCTGTCTCTGTCTGTCTCTGTCTCTCTCTGGCTCTCTCTCTGTCTTTCTTTGTCTCTATCTGTATTTCTATGTCTCTCTATGTCTCTCTCTCTGTATCTCTCTGTCTCTCTATGTCTCTCTCTGTCTCTCACTGTCTCTCTCTGTCTCTCTCTGTCTCTCTCTCTGTCTCTCTCTCAGTCGCTCTCTGTCTCTCTCTATGTCTCTCTCTATCCCTATCTCTGTCTCTCTGTGTCTCTCTCTCTCTGTGTCTCTCTCTGTCTCTCTCTGTCTCTCTCTATGTCTCTCTCTGTCTCTCTCTCTGTCTCTCTCTGTGTCTCTGTCTAACTCTTTCTCTCTCTCTGTCTCTCTCTGTCTCTATCTATGTCTCTCTCTTTCTCTCTGTCTGTCTCTCTCTCTGTCTGTCCCTGTCTCTCTCTGTCTCTCTGTCTCTCTATGTCTCTCTCTGTCTCTTTCTGTCTCTCTGTCTCAATCTCTGTCTCTCTCTGTTTCTCTCTTTGTCTCTCTCTGTCTCTCTCAGTCTCTCTCTATGTCTCTCTCTATCTCTCTATGTCTCTCTCTGTAGGTCTCTTTCTGTCTCTCTCTCTTGCTCTCTGTCTTTCTCTGTCTCTCTCTGTCTCTCTCTCTTTGTCTCTTTTCTGTCTCTGTCTGTCTCTCTCTCTGTTTCTCTCTGTCTGTCTCTGTCTTTCTTTGTCTCTCTCTGTATTTCTATGTCTCTCTATGTCTCTCTCTCAGTATCTCTCTGTCTCGCTTTGTTTCTCTTTGTCTTTCTCTGTCTCTCTCTGTCTCTCTCTGTCTCTCTCTCTATCGCTCTCTGTCTCTCTCTATGTCTCTCTCTATCCCTATCTCTGTCTCTCTCGGTCTCACTCTGTCTCTCTCTGTCTCTCTCTGTGTCTCTCTCTGTCTCTCTCTCTCTCTGTTTCTCTCTCTGTGTCTCTCTCTGTCTCTCTCTCTGTCTGTCTCTGTGACTCTGTCTCTCTCTTTCTCTCTCTCTGTCTCTCTCTGTCTCTATCTTTGTCTCTCTCTGTCTCTATCTCTGTCTCTCCCTGTCTCTCTCTGTTTCTCTGTCTCTCAATGTCTCTCTCTGTCTCTCTCTGTATCTCTCTGTCTAGCTCTGTCTCTCTCTGTGTCTCCCTGTGTCTCCCTCTCTATCTCTGTCTCTCTCTGTTTCTCTCTCTGTCTCTCTCTGTCTCTCTCTGTCTCTCTCTCTCTCTCTGTCTCTCTCTCTGTCTCTCTCTCTGTCTCTCTGTTTCTCTCTCTGTCTCTCTCTGTCTCTCTCTGTCTCTCTCTGTCTCTCTCTGTCTCTATCTCTGTCTCTCTTTCTTTCTCACTCAGTCTATCTCACTCTGTCTCTATCTCTCTGTCTCTGTCTCTCTCTTTCTCTCTTTCTGTCTCTCTCACTCTCTATGTCTCTCTCTGTCTCACTCTCTGTCTCTCTCTATCCCTATCTCTGTCTCTCTCTGTCTCTCTTTCTGTCTCTCTCACTCTCTCTGTCTTACTATCTGTCTCTCTCTGTGTCTCTCTGTGTCTCTCTCTATCTCTCTCTGTCTCTTTCTCTATCTCTCTTGGTCTCTCTCTGTCTCTCTCTTTGTCTCTCTGTGTCTCTTTCTGTCTCTCTCTGTCTCTTTCTGTCTCTCTCTGTCTCAATTTCTGTGTCTCTCTGTTTCAATCTTTGTCTCTCTCTATCTCTCTCTTTGTCTCTCTCTGTCGCTCTATGTCTCTCTCCGTATGTCTCTTTCTGTCTCTCTGTGTCGCTCTCTGTCTTTCGCTGTCTCTCTCTCTTTGTCTCTTTTCTGTCTCTTTATGTCTCTCTCTCTGTCTCTCTCTGTCTCTCTCTCTGTCTTTCTTTGTCTCTCTCTCCTTATTTCTATGTCTCTCTATGTCTCTCTCTCTGTATCTCTCTGTCTCTCTTTGTCTCTCTCTGTCTCTCTCTGTCTCTCTCGGTCTCTCTATCTGTCTCTCTCTGTCTCCCTCTCTGTCGCTCTCCGTCTCTCTCTATTTCTCTCTCTATCCCTATCTCTGTCTCTCTCTGTCTCTCTCTCTCTCTCTCTGTGTCTCTCTCTGTGTCTCTCTGTCTCTCTCTGTGTCTCTGACTCTCTCTTTCTCTCTCTCTGTCTTTCTCTGTCTCTATTTATGTCTCTCTCTGTCTCTCTCTCTGTCTCTCCCTGTCTCTCTCTGTCTCTTTGTCTCTCTATGTCTCTCTCTGTCTCTTTCTGTCTCTCTCTGTCTCTCTCGGTCTCTCTATCTGTCTCTCTCTGTCTCCCTCTCTGTCGCTCTCTGTCTCTCTCTATGTCTCTCTCTATCCCTATCTCTGTCTCTCTTTGTCTCTCTCTGTCTCTCTCTGTCTCTCTCGGTCTCTCTATCTGTCTCTCTCTGTCTCCCTCTCTATCGCTCTCTGTCTCTCTCTATGTCTCTCTCTATCCCTATCTCTGTCTCTCTATGTCTCTCTCTGTCTCTCTGTGTCTCTCTCTGTCTCTCTCTGCTCTCTCTCTGTCTCTCTCTGTGTCTCTGACTCTCTCTTTCTCTCTCTCTGTCTCTCTCTGTCTCTATTTATGTCTCTCTCTGTCTCTCTCTCTGTCTCTCCCTGTCTCTCTCTGTCTCTTTGTCTCTCTATGTCTCTCTCTGTCTCTCTCTGTCTCTCTCTGTCTTTCTTTGTTTCTCTCTGTATTTCTATGTCTCTCTATTTCTATCTCTCTCTATCTTTCTGTCTCTCTTTGTCTCTCTTTGTCTCTCTCTGTCTCTCTCTGTCTCTCTCTGTGTCTCTCTCTGTCTCTCTCTCTGTCGCTCTCTGTCTCTCTCTATGTCTCTCTCTATCCCTATCTCTGTCTCTCTCGGTTTCACTCTGTCTCTCTCTGTCTCTCTCTGTGTC